>NC_134691.1:232132671-232403566 GCF_050947455.1 Rhinoderma darwinii
AGTCATTCACTGACAGCAAGCCGATTAGGCTTCGCCTCCCGGCGGGGCCTAATCGGCTTCCGTAATGGCAGAGCAGGAGACCATTGTGTCTCCTGTTGCCATAACAGCAGTCGCCAGTCCCGATTGCCTGTCAGGGCTGGCGATCTGCTAGTAACCGCTACGATGCAGCAATCGCTTTCGATTGCTGCATCGAAGGGGTTAATGGCAGGGATCGGAGCTAGCTCCGGTTCCTGCCGTTACAGGTGGATGTCAGCTGTACAGTACAGCTGACTTCCACCGCTGATGACGCCGGATCAGCTCCTGACCCGGCGCCATCTTGCCGGCAGCTACGGAAGCCGATCAGGCTCCGCCGCTGGGCGGATCTTGACCGGCTTCAGTGCTAGGCAGACCGGGAGGCCAGTATTAGGCCTCCGGTTGCCATTGCAGCCACCGGAACCCCGGCAATTTCATTACTGGGGTTCCGATGAGCTGCAAACACCTTAAGTGCAGCGATTGCGTTTGAGCGCTGCACTTAAGGGGTTAATGGCGGGGAGCGAAGCTAATTTCGGTCCCCGCCGTTACAGCCGGATGTCAGCTGTAAGATACAGCTGGTATTCGGTGATCCGGTGATGGGTGCTCAGCTTCTGAGCCGGTCCCAAACATTCGGCGTAAATGTACGGCAAGATGCGGGAAGTCTATGCTTTCCATGACGTACATTTACGGCAAATGTCGGGAAGGGGTTAAAAGTAGGCCAATGAACTGAGGTAACCTGGGGCCATGTGATTTCAATGAACCAATGATCGCTAAGAGCTGCTTTGTTTGCTGTCACAGACCCAGGATGGCAAGTATGATAATGGTTTTGCTTTCTTACTTAACCCTTTCCCGACATTTGCCGTATGGGTTCGCCATGGAAAGCCATGACTTCCCGCAAATTGCCGTATCCATACGCCAAATGTTTGGCACCGGCTCAGAAGCTGAGCCTGTGCCATCATCGCCGGATCTCAGCGGTATCTTGCAGCTGACATCCGGCTGTAATGGTGGTGACCGAAATTAGCTTCGATCCCCGCCATTAACTCCTTAAATGCAGCGCTCAAACACAAGCGATGCACTTAAGGTGTTTGCAGCTCATCGGAGCCCCAGCAATGAAAACCGGATAATACTAATACTGGCCTCCCGGTCTGCCTAGCACGGAAGCCGGTCAGGACCCGCCTGGCGGCGGAGCCTGATCGGCTTCCGTAGCCACCGGCAAGATGGCGCCGACTCAAGAGCTGATCTGGCGTCATCAACGGTGGTAGTCAGCTGTATGTTACAGCTGACATCCACCTGTAATGGCAGAAACCAGAGCTAGCTCCGATCCCTGCCATTAACCCCTTCGCTGCAGCAATCGAAAGTGATCGCTGCATCTTAGCATCAGTGCAGATCTGTGACGTCACTCACAGGTCCTGCATCGTGTCGGCCACATCGGCACCAGAGGCTACAGTTGATTCTGCAGCAGCATCAGCGTTTGCAGGTAAGTAGCTACATCGATTTACCTGCAAACGCCGATGCTGCTGCAGAATCATCTGTAGCCTCTGGTGCCGATGTGTCCTCGCTCGTCTGACACGATGCAGGACCTGGGGAAGTGACGTCACAGCGTGATCTCTCGAACACGGCTGTGTCTGCACTGCCAGAAGCTGGGCGTTCTGAAGAGAAAATGTTTACTGTATATACTAAGAATCGTACTATAAACTACTTTCTTTTTAGGGTACGCTGTTAGACGGCGTAGACTGCTGTTCTGGGCTTGGGTTTACGGTTTGTGTTAGGCGTAGGGTTTAGGTTTAGGTTTGAAAAAAAAACGTAAAAAAAAAAATTTAAAAAAAAAGTTTCATTCCTTTAGTGTTCTTAGTTTATTAGTTGATAAAAAAAAATTTAAACCGCTAGTTACATTTATTTGCGGTTTAGACTGTATTATCATTATGGCTGCCAGAAGATACAGCGTTGAGGAAGCCTATCAGATGCTATGTTCAGATACGGATTATGCATCTGAAGTTGAGCTTTTACTTGAAAGCGACAGCGAAAGTGTCGCTTCAAGGGATTCTATGGATAGGAGACCCAGCACCAGTGATATGGGAGACGGTGCAGTTGCCACAACGTCCGTTCAAAGTGCAGCCCCTAAAATCGCACAACCCCACCAAACCGATTTAGTGTGGGAACCCACAAGTTTATTTTCTCCCACCATAAATGACTTTATTGCTTCTCCTGGCATAAGTCCCAATGTCAGTAATTTTTCACCACTAAATTATTTTAATATTTTTATTACGGACCAAGTTTTGGAACATTTTGTGCATGAAACTAATTTGTATGCCAGGCAGTACATTGCAATTAAGCCTTCGTCACCTCATGCCAGGTTGTGGAATCCCACAAATGCAATGGAAATAAAAAAAATTCTGGGCCTCACCCTTAACATGGGAATTATAAAAAAAACCCTCTTAGGTCATATTGGGCATCAAGCCCTATACATGCCATCCCCATTTTTTCTGGCATTGTCACGCAGCAGGTACGAAATACTTATGCGATTTCTCCACTTTAGTGACAAAAACCTACAGGCACCCCCTTCCAGCGACAGAAGCAGTGACCGGCTATATAAATGACGGCCTTTGCTAAATTTTCTTAATTCCTCCTTTTTAGGAGCATATACCCCTGAAGAAAATTTAGCAGTGGATGAATCGCTAATGAATTTCAAAGGGCGTCTCTCATTCCGTCAATTCATACCCTCAAAAAGTGCAAAATACAGGGTAAAGATCTACAAGTTATGTGAAAGCACTACTGGCTACACATGTGCATTTAAGATCTACGAGGGTAAAGACAGTGAATTTAATCCACCAGGGTGCCCTCCAAATATTGGTACCACTGGTAAGATTGTGTGGGATTTAATTGGCCCTTTCCTACACAAGGGGTATCATGTATACACTGACAGTTTTTATACCAGTGTGCCATTGTTTAGTGCCCTTCATTGTGCCAACATCGGAGCCTGTGGCACAATACGCAGGAATCGCAAAGGTTTCCCACGTCAACTTGTGGATAAAAAAAACTACGAAAGGGGGAGTCATGCACTCTTCAAATTGAGAAGATGCTGGCTTTAAAATTTCGTGACCGCAAGGACGTCTACATGATCAGCACTATCCATACAAGTGCAACAGCAACTGTTAGGGAACGTGGGGCCTCTGCAGGTAGGCAAAAGCCTGTGCGTGTCATCGGCTATAACAAATTCATGGGTGGGGTAGATTTGTGCGACCAGATGTTACAACCTTATCTGGTTAAAAGGAAAACCAGAACATGGTATAAGATAGTGGCAATATACCTCATCCAGGTTGCGATGCACAATGCCTTTGTCCTGTACAAAAAATCAGCGGGCAGGGTGGCATTCCTTGAATTTCAGGAGAAAGTGATTGAAGATCTCCTATTTCAATCTGCAGACCAGAGAGTAGTCCATGAGTCAGAGGATGTACTCCGACTTGTTGAGAAACATTTTTTACACTCCATCCCTTCAACACCTAACCAAAAATAACCCAAAAAACGGTGTCGGGTCTGCAGCAAACGAGGAAAGCGAAGTGAGTCAAGATATTATTGTTCCGCTTGTCCTTCCAACCCTGGTCTATGCATAAGTCCCTGTTTTGAAATCTGTTTCACATTACTAATTTTCTTTTGTGAGCTATAAAAGTTAAAATGCAGGATTTATTTAGGATTTTATTTTTCTGTACACCTTTTTTTTTTTTTTTTTTTTTTTTTAGGGAAGCAGCTTCGCTGTATGTTTATGAGATGCCAAAATTTAGGGTTCTTTTAGAGATTATTTTTTTTAGCACTTTTTTTGGGAGGGAGGGAAATATACTTTTCTAGATTGAGTCATTTTGGGATATAACCCAGTTATATAAAGTGGAATAAGGCCCTGAAATTCATTCCAGATAAAATTGTGCCCTGAAAGCTTTTTATGTCCTTTTCCGTTATGACTATGTCCTGCCATAAATAGCTGTTACTCACTGGGGATACGGCATAGTTTTTTCTTTTCATTCTGAGGATTTCTAATAAGCGAGCTGTTCCTTATCAATACACTATGGGCTTTATTACAGTTTTGTTCGGGTTTTTGGTGGACCTCTTACACCCGACAATACTTCTAGAAATAGCGACATTAATTTGGGGAGTAGTGGTCCTTTACTGTATCTATACATATGGTGTGGGACACTGCCCCTTTATATATTCTACAGGTGATTGGTTGTTTTGTGCACATGGCGGTTCCTACCTTGCCGGGCAGGGGCTTGTTATGGTGTACCGCGTCACTTGGCACATTCGTCCCTTATATAGGGATTGATGGAGTTAAAGAGACGTTGTATGACCAGTCACTTTGAATAATAGTCATTACAGCCCTACAAATTTTCTTTCATCCTGTGAACATGCTCTAGTTTTCCACATAGCTGGATACATTCTTCATCCTTTTTTTTTTTTTTTTTGATATATTGCCTTTTTCCGCCAACAGTTTAATAAATTTTCCCACTCTAACTTACTATATATCAGAGCAGGTTGATATACATAATGTCTATGGACTGACATGATTTCAGGACAGCTGCTTTCTTAGCACGACATAGTCATAGGGTGTAGAAACTGTTAGGGACATATATTTCTCAATCTAGAAAAGTAGAATCCTCCCATTTTCAATCAAAATGTGTGTCCTGAAAGCCTCCGGGTTCTCCCTTCCTTTTGGGTCCTGCCGTGTGTCCAGGAAACACATTAGGGCCACAATGGGGATATTTTTGAACACAGGAGAAACAGGGTGATACATTTTCTGGTGCATTTCCTTATTCTCATGTCCTCTGTACAAGAAATCTGACCTTAAAATGACACATTTGTGAAAAAAAGTGAATTTTTTCTCTTTCCACCTGCTTTGCATTAATTCCTGCGAAAACTGTGGGGTCAAAATACTTACTACACACCTAGATGAATACCTTAAGGGGGTCTAGGTTTCAAAATGGGGTCATTTATAGGGAGTTTCTATCTTTTTGGCAGCTTAGTGCCTCTATAAATGTGTAATGCGACCTGAAACATTTTCAAGCAAAATGTGTGTCCTGAAAGTCTCCGGGTGCTCCCTCCCTTTCGGGCCCTGCCGTGTGTCCAGACAACGCATTAGGGTCACAATGGGGGCATTTTTTGAAAACAGGAGAAACAGGGTGATAGATTTTGGGGTGTGTTTCTTCATTCTCATGGTCGCTTTACAAAGAAATCGGTCTTCAAAGTGATACTTTCATGAAAAAAGTGAAATTATATTTTTTTACGCCTGCTTTGCATGAATTCTTACAAAAAAACTGTGGGGTCAAAATACTTACAACACCCCTTAATAAATACCTTAAGGGGTGTAGTTTTCAAAATGGTGTCACTTCTGGGGGTTTCCACCATTCTGACACCTATGAGCCTCTGAAGACCTGGCTTGGTGCAGGAAAACAAAATGTACTTTCAAAATGTATTAAATTATTACAAAATTTGTAAGTCTTCTAAATTGCGCAAAAAAAAATTTTTTTTTTTCCAAAAGTGTTGCCAGAATAGAGTAAAGAGATGGAAATATATATTTAATAAAAAAAAATTGTACAGTATGTATGTACATATGTGACCTATTGCAGTTAAAAATGAGGAAAAATGATGATTTTTACAAAATTTCTTCAATTTTTCTATTTAATTTTCCGCAAATCGTATCAGTCTACTTTTACCACTAAAATAAAGTACAACATGTAATGAAAAAACAGTCAGAATTGGATATTCAAAACTTTCGCAGAGTCATTCTCTGATAAAGTCAGACATACCAGATTTAACAAATCTGGCTTGGTCATTAAGGTCTTTTTTACAGGCCCGGTCATTAAGGGGTTAAACTTGGACTTTGAATTAAAATGTTCTCTTTAACCGCTTCCCGACCGCCCACTGTATATTCACGTCGGCACTTGCTGTGCTCTGTGCAGTGCCGACGTGAATTCACGGTGTGTTAAAAGCGCGATCCGGGGGTGTCAGAGTAGCGCTGACACCCGGATCGCGCTGTTATCACCTGCCTCTGGTCCCGGAGATATGATCGGGACCTGATTAGTTCAGGTACCGGTCATGTGATCGCAGGGAAAGTGTGTTGTAGCAACGAACTGGAAAGTTTGTTGCTACAACAGACTTTCCCGGGGACCGATTGCAGGTGCTGCAGTCGGTTATAAGGCAGAACCGGGGGCCACACAACGGCCCCCGGGTCTGCCATGCACAGCAGCCTATGAGAACCAGCCGGATGCTGGTTCTCATATGCTTCCTGTCAGTGTGACTCTCAGCGTCACACTGACCGTTTATAATACGTTACACTACCTAGGTAGTGTAATGTATTATAGCAGCGATCAGTGCTGCCAGGCTTCAAGTAAAACAAGTAAAAAGTAAAAAATAAAGTAATAAAAAAGTTCTATAAAAGTGTAAAAACTGTTATAAAAGTTACAAAAAAAGAGTGCTTTTTTTCCTATAATTCTTTTATTATAGGAAAAAAATGAAAATGTTAAAAAAAAGTACACATATTTGGTATCACTGCGTTTGTAACAACCCAAACTATAAAACTATAATATTATTTATCCCGCACGGTGAACACCACAAAAAAAATAATTAAAAAACAATGTCAGAATCACTTTTTTTTGTCAGCAACCCTCCCAAAATATAGAATAAAAAGTGATCAAAAGGTCGCTTGTACCCCAAAATAGTACCAATAAAAACTACAACCCGTCCCGCAAAAAACAAGCCCTTACACCGCTTTTTTGACGGAAAAATATAAAATTATGACTCTCAGAATATGGTGACACAAAAAAGAAATAATCTTATAGAAAAGTGATTTTACTGCGCAATCGCCACAAAACATAAAAAACCTATATACATATGGTATCGCCGTAATCGTACCGACCCGCAGAATAAAGTAGAATGTCACTTACACCGCACGGTGAATACTGTAAAAAAAAAAAAAAAATACAAAAAACCAAAAAACTTTGTCAGAATTTGTTTCTTTGTCACTTTGCTTCCAAAAAAATCTAATAAAATGTGATTAAAAAAACACATGTACCCTAAAATGGTACTAATGAAAAGTACAGATTGTCCCGCAACAAATAAGCCCTAACACAGCTCCGTTGGAGAAAAAATTAAAAAGTTCTGGCTCTCAGAATATGGCGATGCAAAATGTGCAGAGTGTTCCAAAAGCAGATAAGATCGGGCGCCATTTATCAGTGCGACACCGGCCACATATCTGCGAATTATTATTTATGAACCGCATTATTATACCCTCTTATTATGCCCTGATGTACTCTGCCCGGTTTACATATACCCCCACATCATAAACTGAAATACCAGCAAAACCCCAAACAGAACAGTTACCAAGCAAAATCTGCGCTCCAAAAGCCAAATGGTGTTCCCTCCCTTCTGAGCCCCACAGCGTGCCCAAACACCAGCTTACGTCCACATATGACATTTTATATCCGGGAGAACCCGCTCAACATTGTATGAGGTATTTGTCTTCAGTGGCACAAACTGGGCACAATATATTATGCATTAAAATGGCATATCAGTGGAAAATTTTAATTTTCACTTTGCACCATCCGTTGCACATGAACGCCTTGGCGCACCACGACTTAATAGCATGTCGTGGTGCGAGGGGTTATTTATGGAGCGGGCTCATGCGCTGTGCACGCTCCATATTCTACAGGTGTCCGCTGTGTATTACAGCTGACACCCGGGACTAACGGACAGGAACAGCGATCGCGCTGTTACAGGAGCCTGTAAAATGACATTATACTGCAATACATTAGTATTGCAGTGTATTGTACCAGCGACCTAATGATCGCTCGTTCCAGTACCCTAAAGGGACTTTTGGGAGGTTTCCACTGTTTTGGTACCTCAGGGGCTTTGCATATGCGACATGACACCCGAAAACCATTCCAGCTAAATTTGAGTTCCAAAAGCCAAATATTGTTCCTTCCCTCCTGAGTCCTGCCGTGGGTCCAAACAGCAGTTTATTACCACATATGGCGTATTGCTGTAATCAGGACAAATTGCTTTACAAATTTTGGGGTAATTTTTCTCCTTTATTCATTGTAAAAATTAAAAATTTCAGTTTTTTCAGAAAAAAGTAGATTTTCATTTTCACGGCCTAATTCCACTAAATTCAGCAAAAAAAACTGTGGGGTCAAAATGCTAACTATACCCCTAGAACAATTCCTTGAGGGGTGTAGTCTTCAAAATGGGGTCAGTTTTGGGGGGGGTTCCACTGTTTTGCTTACTCCAGGGCGTTGTAAATGCGACATGGAACTGAAAAACAATCCAGCAAAATCTGCGCTTCAAAATCCAAATGGCGCTCCTTCCCTTCTGAGCTCTGCCGTGGGTCCAAACAGCAGGTTAGTACCACATATGGGGTATTGTCGTAATCGGGAGAAGTAGCTTTACAAGTTCTGGGGTGCTTTTTAATCTTTATTCCTTGCAAATATAATTTTTTTTTATATTTTTTCAGAAAAAAAAGTAGATTTTCACTTTCACAGACAAACTCCAATAAATATAGCAAAATACCTGTGGGGTCAAGATGCTAACTATACCCCTAGATAAATTCCTTGAGGTGTGTAGTTTCCAAAACCGTCTCACTTTTGGGGGATTTCCACTGTTTTGGCACCACAAGACCTCTTCAAACCTGACATGGTGCCTAAAATATATTCTAAAAAAAGGAGGCGCCAAAATCCACTAGGTGCTACTTTGCTTCTGAGGCCGGTATTTCGGTCCATTAGCACACTAGAGCCAAATGTGGGATATTTCTAAATACTGCAGAATCTGGGCAATAAATATTAAGTTGCATTTCTCGGGTAAAACCTTCTGTGTTACAGAAAAAATGTATTACAAATGAATTTCAGCAAAAAAAATAAAATTTGTAAATTTCACCTCTACTTTGCTTTAATTCCTGTGAAGCGCCTAATGGGTTAAACTTTCTGAATGCTATTTTGAATACTTTGAGGGGTGCAGATTTTAATATGGGGTGATTTATGGGGTCTATCTAGTACATAAGGCCCTCAAAGCCTCTTCAGAACTGAACTGGTCCCTGTAAAAATAGCCTTTTTAAATTTTCTTGTGTGAGAAATTGCTGCTAAAGTTCTAAACGTTGTAACGTCCCTGGGAAAATAAAATAATCTTAAAAAAACTATGCAAATATAAAGTAGACATATGGACTATATAAAATAGTAACTATTTTGTGTGGTATTACTATCTGTTGTACAAGCAGATACATTTAAAAAGAGAAAAATCATAATTTTTGCACATTTTCTCTAAATTTTGGTGTTTTTCACAAATAAGCAATGAATTTATTGACCAAATTTTTCCACTAACATAAAGTACAATATGTCACGAGAAAACAATCTCAGAATCGCTTGGATAGGCAAAAGCATTCCGGAGTTATTACCACATAAAGAGACACATGTCAGACTTGAGAAAATGGGGCTGGTCATGAAGGTCAAAATGAGCTTGGTCTTGAAAGGGTTAAATCACAGCTCTAATTACATCTACATCACGTTTTTCTTTTTTGTAGCCACCTTCTAACCAAAAAAGAAAATAAAAAGGGTATTTTACCCACATGTATAAGATGTAAGATCGGTATATAATGTAAGAAACACATAATGTTGTAATAACCTATGTTTCAAAATTGTCATCTACAACCGTCTGAGCGGTAAAAAAACTATCATTTTATATCTAATACATTGCACTACGTAGGTAGTGCAATGTGTTAGAAATAAGACATCAGACAGTTGGACCTTCAAGTCCCCTATTGGGACTTGAAAAAGTGTAAAAAAAGTTAAAAAAAAATAGGTTTGAAAACAATAAGTTTCAAGTAATAAAATAAAACACAATCGCCCTTTTTCTCTTATCAAGTCCTTTATCATTGAAGGAAAATAAGAAACCATACGTATTTGGTATCGCTGCGACCATAACGACTGGAGGTATCAAAATATTATATTTATTGCACGCGGTGAACAGCGTAAGAAAAAACGTAAAAAAAACTATACCAGATTTTCTGTTATTTGGTCACTTGGCCCTACAAATATTGGAATAAAAACAGCTAAAAGTCGCACGTATCCAAAAATGATACCTATAAAATCTTTAGCTCGTCTCGCAAAAAACAAGCCCTCAAACAGCTCCGTCGACAAAAGAATTAAAGTTTAGGTTCTCACAACTTGGCGACAGAAAAAATAAATTCTTTTTACAAAAGTTATTTTATTGTGCAAAAAGTTGTAAAACATAAAAAAATTCTATAAATTAGGTATCGCCGGAATCGTACTCACCCGCAGAATAAAGTTAACATGTAATTTAGAACGCGTGGTGAACGCTGTATAAAAAACTAAAAAAAACTAGGGCAGAATTGCGTTTTTTTGTTTACCTGGCCTCCCAAAAAATAGGATAAAAGGTGATCAAAAAGTCGCATGTACCCCAAAATGGTACTAATAATAACTACAGCTCGTCCCGCAAAAAAAACAGCCCTTATACCACTACGTCTATGAAAAAATAAAATTCCACTGTTTTGGGCCCACAGGCGCCCAGCAAGCAATCCAGCAAAATCTGCACTCCAAATGGCTCTCCTTCCCTTCTGAGCCCTGCCGTGTGTCCAAACAGCAGTTTATGACCACATATGGGGTATTGCTGTACTTGGGAGAAATTGCTTTACAAATGTTGGGTTCTTCTTTATCTTTCTTTGTTGAGAAAATGAAAAATTTTGCGCTAAAGCTACGTCTTATTGAAGAAAAAGGATTGTTTTTATTTTCGCTGCCCAATTCGAATAAATTCTATGAAACATCTATGTGGTCAAAATGCTTACTACACCCCTAGAAGAATTACTCAAGCGGTGTAGTTTCCTAAATGGAGTCACTTTTTGGGCGTTTTCATTGTTTTGTCCCCTCAGGGGCTTTGCAAATGTGACATGGCCTCCGCAAACCATTCCTGCTAAATGTGAACTCCAAAAGCCAAATAGCGCTCTTTCCATTCTAAGCCCTGCCGTGTGTCCAAACAGCTGTTTATTACCACATGTGGGGTATTGTTTTACTCAGGAGAAATTGCTTTACAAATTTGTTGGTGCCTTTTCTCTTTTAGTCCTTGTGGAAATGAGAAAAAAAAATATTGCTAAACCTACATTTTCTTTAAAAACTTCCAATAATTTCTGTAAAAAACCTGTGCGGTCAAAATGCTCACTATACCCCTAGATAATTTCATTGAGGAGGTGTGTAGTTTCCCAAATGGGGGATTTCCACTGTTTTGGCACTGCAAGAGCCCTTCAAACCTGACATGGTGCCTAAAATATATTGTAATAAAAAGAGCGCCCCAAAATCCTCTAGGTGCTCCTTTGCTTCTGTGGCCGGTGCTTCAGTCCAGTAGCACGCTACAGCCACATGTGAGATATTTCCTAAAACTGCAGAACCTGGGCAATAAATATTGAGTTGCATTTCTCGAAGACTTTGTGTTATAAAGAAAATTGGCTTCAAAATTAATTACTGAAAAAAAATATGAAATTTATAAATATCACCTCTACTTTGCTTTAATTCCTGTGAAAAGTCTAAAGGGTTAATAAATTTTCTAAATGCGGTTTTGAATACTTTGAGGGCTGAAGTTTTTAAAATGGGGTGACTTTTTTGGGGTTTCTAATATATAAGGCCCTCAAAGCTACTTCACAACAGAACTGGCCCCTGTAAAAATAGCCTTTTGAAATTTTCTTGAAAATGTGAGAAATTGCTGCTAAAGTTCTATGCCTTGTAACGTCCTAGAAAAAAGGATGTTCAAAGAAACTATGGCAATCTTAAGTAGACCTATGGGGAATGTTAGTTAGCAACAATTTTGTGTTATAACTCACTGTTTTACAAGCAGATACATTAATGTTGAGAAAAATGCTAATATTGCAATTTTTCCCTATATTTTGGTTTTTTTTGACAATTAAATACTGAACATATCGAGCAAATTTTGGCAGGAACATAAAGTCCAATGTGTCACGAGAAAACAATCTCAATCGCTTGGATAGGTTTAAGCATTCCGACGTTATTACCACATAAAGTGAAACATGTCAGATTTGAAAAATGAGGCTGTGTAAGGAAAGTCAAAAGTGGCTAAAGAGGGAAGGGGTTAATGTTACTAATGTTTTTTTTGTGTATTCTGTTTTTTACAGGTTGTTGGACTACGTCAGATTCAAGGATTTTAGATGACAGCATTTTTATTTTCAATAAATTTAACTAGTGTTGTGTGGCCTTTTATTTCAATAAAATATATATATATTTTTTTTAACTTTATTACCACTGCCTTAGTGATGGTGGCTGTGTGATGGATGGCATCCATTACTAAGGCGGGGCTTAGTGTTAGCCGGTGCAGAAGCTAACACTCTCTCGCCCATTATTGCCCCGGTACCCACCGCCACCAGGGATACTGGGAAGAGCCAGGTACGATCCAGTACCTGACCATCTGAAGTGATGGTCGGGTACTGGGGCGGCCGCAGGCTGGGAATGCCCAAAAACAATGGGCTTTCCCACCCTGCTAATGCAAGCTTGTGGTTTTGTCTGGCTGGATATGAAAAATAGGTGGGGACTCCCACATCTGTTTTTTTTTTTTCCCCAATAAATAATTGCTATAAACATTTTTCTTCATAACCAGCTAGATATTATAAAGCCGCTGCAGCCTAGCATTATCAGGGTGGGAAGGACCCTTGTTTTTGGGCTTTCCCAGGGTAATACCAGCCTGCAGCTGCCCCAGTTACCAACCATCACTTAAGATGGTCAGGTACTAGATTGTACCCTGCTCTTTCTGGCACCCCTGGTGTCGGTGGGTATCGGGGTCATAATGGAGGGGTTAATGCTAGCCTCTTCACCGGCTAACATTAAGCCCCGCGTCCGTAATGGACGCTGTCAGTCAGACAGCCGTCATTACTAAGTCAGCAGTAATAAAGTTATAGAAAACACCTACACAGGAAAAATATTTTATTGAAATAAAAGCGCCCCACATAACCATTTCAGTGAAAATAAAAATACCGTCATCGAAGTAGTCCTCGAATCTGACATATTCCAACAACCGAACCTGTAAAAAAACACAAAAAAAAAAGAAGAAAACACATTAGTAATACTAATAACTAAATAAGCAAAACAATTATACTTGCCATCCTGGGTCTGTCGAAATTAAGCAGTGACAGCTCTACGTGATCATTGGTTAGTTTACAACACATGGTCCCAGGTTACGTCTGTTCATTGACCTACTTTTAAAGTAGGACGATGTACTGAGGTAACGGGCATAGTTTTTTTTGCTCCAGTTGGGAGGGGGGCTGCTTCAGGAGTGATTTTTCTTTTTCTTTAAAATAATAAGCTGGCCTGATCAAGTATAGGGGAATTGGCCCCAGTGTTCATGTGAGGGAGGGGGCAGGGGAGGGATTGTTAATGAGTTAGTTAGCACTGAGCTTTTCTTCAAGGGTATGTCGTAGCGTAAACTCTGCAGATTTTACGCAATGGATTTCATTGCAAAAAATCCGCTGTGTAATACAGTAGCTTAGAGTGGATGATATTTGAACAAATCTCCACACGCTGCATAAAAAACCTCACCGAAAAACAGGTCATAATTTGATCTGCGGAGCGTTTTTTCAATCCGCAGCATGTCCATTTATTCTGCGGGATTGCTGGTTTTCTGTCGCAGGTTTTCCCCTATTGAATTCATCTGGCAGGTAAAATCCACAGCAATTAACACATGGTGCGTTTTTTTTTTTGCCGTTAAAGCTGCGTTTCCTGGGGTGTCAGCCCTAAAAGTGCCAAGGGCAGCACCAACTCCAAATACAGCCCTGTCTGGAGGGGTATGTGACCACATTTTTCCATCTGCAGCATCCATTGAATAACATTATGCACCATAAAGGAAACTATCAAGTGCAGTGCACAGCGTTATTCAATGGAGGCTTCTTATTTACGGGTCTGGTCACACGCCCCTCCATCAGTGGCCATATTTTGCCATTATATCACTAGCTCAAAAACATATCTGACTCCATTGCACCTTATAAAAATGGAAATAGTTACCATGAGAGGACAGTAGGGAAAACGTGGATATCCGCAGTTCTCATCAGTTGCTAGATTACTAATATGTAAGAAGCGGACTGGAACCAAGGGACAGCTTCACTCTGACCATGGAGAGGGGATGACAGACCAGAGAATTGCATTACAGCAGTCATTTGCATCTGTCGGTGCATGCTGGCAGTTGTAGTTTCTCAACCGCTAGAGGCGCGGGTTGCCAGCTGCTGGATTAGTCTATAACCTGTCATCACTTCTCTCGAAGGTCAAAACGCGAAGGGCACTGTAGAGTCGGCTCTTTCATTCTAGCCACCATAGTCTGACAAATCTGAAGTTATAGTATATCTTTCAACTGAATTTGTAATTGAAGACTGGCCTGTACAAATGTGTGCAGCAGCTTGCAAAGGCTTTCCACATAAAACTTATCAGTAATTATTTCCCCCTTAAAGAGGCTCGGTCACCACATTATAAGTGGCCCATCTTCGACATAATGTGATTGGCGCTGTAATGTAGATTATAGCAGTAATGTGGTGACAGAGCCTCTTTAAAATAAAAACAAAAAAACTTTGCCTGAGGAAGAGTGGGGCATGATCTCATTTTAATTTTCTATGAACCCGTCGTGCTCTGTCGCCTAGTAAGCAGCACTATCCATGAGGCTAAATGGTTTTCTTGGAGTATTCTTAAAAGCTTACGTCTCTTGTTTTCTCTTTTAGCCTCAAGATTTATTGCTGCCTCCTGACACTGGACACCAATTCCTAGGGAAATGTGAAACAACCAGATCTCCGTGCCAGCTTCTACCATGTCGTCGCTAGCCAGAGTTGCTGTCAGATGGTAGGTACATAGTTTAGTTCCTTTAAGTCTGAATGACTTTGTCATATCAGATGTCCTTGTCCCATAAGCCTCCAACTACATGCTTTCTGATGTTTCTGGCCTTGACTGGGATTACCGTTCCCTGCCTTAGGCCTTTTGGCCAGCTAGAATAATGTTCCTGGCTTTGGCGCTTCCTTTCAGGTATTTACATCCTATTTTCCATTCCATAATGCCCCTTGGCTGTTTTTAGCATACCGTGTAATCTCATTAGCATTTCTAGGTTAATAGCATACATAATGGCTTTAGAATTCTAAACCATTACTGTAATAAACCATAGTAATAAGGTGTTCACCATACAACTACATGGTGAAAATGTCAACCCATCCCTAGTTGCGGCAGGATAGGTAGTAGCTTCTTGAGCATGATTTGCACAACTTCTGTCAAAAGGATGAATGAAAACAGAAAAGCACCACGTGCTTTTCTGTTTACAAACATCCAAATGAAGTGTCATAATGATGGCGGCTGCGCGAAAACCACGCAGCGGCGCATCATATGATGCTGCCACACGGAGCTGTCAAGTGCCTTTTGCGCAGTCAAAACGCCGCGTTTTTTGCGTGCGCAAAAGGCACACGCTCGTGTGAATCCAGCCTTAGTGTTTTTCTTTCTTGTAGGCATGAGAAGTTGTTTCTATCTACTGTGGACCTCCGAAGTAACCAACAACCACCCAACTTTGCCATCCATGTGCTAGTCATTCAACAAGACAGGGCAGGAAGCCAACATAAGATGGTATGTGAAAAACTTTTTCATTATTTTCCCACTTTACATTGTACCCAACACAAGAGGCAGAAAATGGCAATCCTTCGCTGGTCTCAATACTTCCCTTCTCTCTGTTAAAACTAAAAAAATATTGATTCATATTCCCCCGTTATGAATCAAATCTTTTTAGTGTTAGTGGGGGAAGAGGTTGTTGGCATTGGTGATTTTGTTTGTTTTCTTAATCTTTGGGTTTTATTAACCCCTTAAGGACGCAGCCTTGTTTTGGCCTTAAAGGGAATGTGTTGCCAGAAAATCATGTTTTTTTAAAAAAAATTAAACATTTAGTGTGTGGGTGATTAAACATTGTTCAAATTTTTTTTATTTTTTTGCACGAGTCCAGGAAATATTATTAATTATTTCTAATTTATAATACTACCCATTTTTGGTCACTAGATGGAGCTGTTCCCAAAATTGCAGCATTGCAACATTGGGTTAAAAGCCCTCGCTCTAGTGAGCTCTCAGCATCCCCCCCTCCTTTATCCTGGCTAGTGCCGGGATAAACGAGGGGTTTGAACGATGTAACCTCCTACACTGTGTGTCGCCATTTTTTGAGCTAACCCACAGTGTAGTAGGTTTACATACAGTAGTAAACACACACAAACACGAACATACATTGAAATCTCTTACCTGCTCCTGCCGCCGCGGCTCCCTCCGGCCCGTCCGCTCCGTTTGCTGCCGCTGGTGCAAGTGCACAAATCCGGAAGCCGCGACCGGAAGTAGTAATATTACTGTCCGGCCGCGACTTCCGGTCCACAGGAAAATGGCGCCGGACGGCGCCAATTTCGAATAGGACTGTGTGGGAGCGGCGCATGCGCAGTTGCCACACAGACGCCGTACACTGCAGTCAATGGGACGGGAGCCGTTCGCAGTCCCTATGGGACTGTGGCTGCCGTATTCCATGTCTGTATGTGTCGTTAATCGACACACACAGAAATGGAACAAAAAATGGCAGCCCCCATAGGGAAGAAAAAGTGTAAAAATAAGAAAAAGTAAAACACAAACACACAAATGAATTTAAACGTTTTTAATAAAGCACTAACATCTTTAACATATAAAAAAATAATTTGTGATGACACTGTTCCTTTAAGGCTCAGAGCCCATTTTTCAAATCTGACATATTTCACTTTATGTGGTAATAACGTCGGAATGCTTAAACCTATCCAATCGATTCTGAGATTGTTTTCTCGTGACACGTTGGGCTTTATGTTAGTGGTAAAATTTGGACGATATATTCGGTGTTTATTGGTGAAAATGTGCAAAATTTAGGGAAAATTTATAAAAAAATGGCATTTTTCAGAATTTAAATGCATCTGCTTGTAAAACAGACGGTTATACCACCCATAATAGTTACTAGTTCACATTTCCCATATGTCTACTTTAGATTGGCATAGTTTTTTGAACATTATTTTATTTTTCTTGGACGTTACAAGGCTTAGAACATAAACAGCAATTTCTCTTGTTTTTAAGAAAATTTCAAAAGCCTTTTTTTAAGGTACCTCTTCAGTACTGAAGTGGCTTTGAGGGGCCTATGTATTAGAAACCCTGATAAAAAACACCCCATTTTAAAAACTAGACCCCCCAAAGTATTCAAAACAGCATTTAGAAAGTTTTTTAACCCTTCAGGCATTTCACAGGAATTAAAGCAAAGTGGAGGTGAAATTTGCAAATTTCATTTTTCTTGCTGAATTTCAATTTTATTCAATTTTTTTTGTGTAACACGGAAGCTTTTACCAGAGAAACACTACTAAATATGTAATGCCCGGATTCTGTAGTTTTTAGAAGTGTCCCACATGTGGCTCTAGTGTGCTCCTGGAATAACACAAGCCCTAGAAGCAAAAAAGTACCTAGTGCATTTTGAGGCCCCTTTGTTATTAGAATATATTTTAGGCAGCATGCCAGGTTTGAAGAGGTGTTGAGGTGCCAAAATAGTAGGAATCCCCCAATAGTGACCCCATTTTGGAAACGACACCCCTCAAGGAATTAATTTATGGCTGTTATCATTTTGACCACACAGTTTTTTCACAGCACCTATTTTAATTGGGCTGTGAAATTAAAAAAGACATTTTTTCCAATAAGATGTAATTTATGATCAAAATTTCCTATTTTCACAGGGAACAAAATACCCCATTTTGTTGCCCAATTTGTCCTTAGTGCGGCAATACCCTATTTGTGGTGATAAACTGCCATTTGGGCCCATGGGAGGGCTCAGAAGCAAAGGAGCGCTATGTGTTTGTTGGAGTCCAGTTTTTTCTGGATTGGTTTTCGGGTGCCATGTCGCATTTGCAGAGCCCCAGAGGTATCAAAGCAATGGAAACCGACCAGAAGTGACCCCATTTTGGAAACTACACCACTCAAGGAATTCATTTATGGGTGTTGTGACCATTTTGACCCCACAGTTTTTTCACATAACTTATTTGAATTGGGCTGGGAATTAAAACAAAATAATTTTTCCCAATAATATGTAGTTTTGGCTGAAAATTTCTAATTTTCACAAGAAATAAAATACCCCATTCTGTTGCCCAATTTGTCCTGAGTGCGGCAGTACCCCATTTGTGGTGATAAACTGCCGTTTGGGCCCATGGGAGGGCTCAGAAGGAAAGGACCACCATTTGGCCTACTGGGGATTTTTTTTGGTGCAAAGTCATGTATGCAGAAGTCCCTGAGGTACCAGTACAGTTGAAACCCCCAAGAAGTGACCCAGTTTTAAAAACTACACCCTTGAGGCATTCATCTAGAGGTGTAGTGAGCATTTTGACCGGAGACTTACACCCCATAAACTGTAATGTGGGTTCTCACGGATACGTCAATACCCTACATGTGGCTGTAATCAGCTGCCTAGGCACGCAGCAGGGCTCAGAGGGGAAAGACGAGGGGGGATAAGATGTGCGGAGTGCATCAGGGTAAGTAAAACTGGGGTAGATTAAAAATCATGGGATGTATGATACATTTTGAAGCACTCTTTCATACGGAGCCTTAGTTTTTCGGGACACGTGTCACATTGATATATTGTGTCCTTCCTTATCCCCCTCTTATAGCAGACTTTGTACCTCTTTTGACTTTTTCCTTTCTTGCCAGTTTGGGGAACTTCTCCTGGAAAGTGTTGCCCTGGTACGATGCGTGTGGCCTCGCCTCCAGAAGTACTGGGTGCACCCCCCCTTCTTGGTCCATAAAAATTAGTTTCTTGATAACCACCTCTTGAAATTCCAGGAAAGTTCCGGTCTGGCCTGTACATCGATGTAGCACGTACGCGTTGTACAATGCCATCTGTATGATGTGCCTGGCCAGCTTCTTATACCACACCGCATAGCGCTGTAGGGCTTAAGGACTTGATCTGACAAGTCCATCCCTCCCATGTACCTATTGTAGCCCAGGATGCAGTCTGGTTTGGGGGTCTCTGTACTACTACCTCGTACAGGTACATGGGTACTGGTGTGACATCTCCCTTGTCCTTGTACTTGACACACAATATGTTGCTGCTAGATTGTGCCCTGCTCTCACCACTTCTGAGCGTTTGCCCTGCAGAGTCTTAGGGAGGCCTCTCAGATTTCTTCTAACGGTGCCGCATGCCGCAGGACTTCTGGGAGTGAGGCAGTTGAAGAGTGGGACGCTGGTATAAAAATTATCCAGGTAGAGGTGGTAACCCTGGTCCAGCAGTGGGCGCACCAAATCCCACACAATTTTTGCATTAACTCCCAGTAAAGGGGGGGGGGGGGCATTCTGGGGGCTGAATACTGCTGTCCTTCCCTTCATATATCCTAAATTTGTAGGTATACCCTGATGCACTCTCGCACAGCTTATACATCTTTACGCCATACCTTGCCCTCTTACCCGGCAGGTACTGGCGGAATTGAACCCTCCCTTGAAAATCTACCAGGGACTCATCAATAGAAATACACTTCTCGGGGGTGTATGCTTGGGAAAACCAGGCACTGAAACGGTCTAATAGGGGTCTCCATTTATACAAACGGTCAAAACTGGGGTTATCTCGGGGTGGGCACGGCTCATTATCAGTATAATGTAAGAAACGAAGTATTGCCTAATTTATTTATTTTTTTAGGTTCCAGTTCAGTTCTGAAGTTGCTTTGAGGGGCCCATATATTAGAAACCCCTATCAAACACCCTATTTTAGAAACTAGACCCCTCAAAGTATTCACAACAGCATTTAGAAAGTTTATGAACCCTTTAGGTGTTTCACAGGAATTTAGAGCAAAGTCGAGGTGAAATTCTCCTTTTTATACCACTTTTTTTTATAACACAAAAGGTTTTACCAGAGAAACACAACTGAATATTTATTGCCCAGATTCTGCAGTTTTGAGAAATATCCCACATGTGGCCCTAGTGTGGTAATGGACTGAAGCACCGGCCTCCGAAGCAAAGGAGCACCTAGTGGATTTTGAGCCCACCTTTTTATTAGGCACCATGTCCGGTTTGAAGAGGTCTTGTGGTGCCAAAACAGTGGAAAACCCCCAAAAGTGACAGCATTTTGGAAACTAGACCCCTTGAGGAATCCATTGTAGTTTTCTTGGGGTGCATGCGGCTTTTTGATCAGTTTTTATTCTATTTTTAGGTGGCGCGGTGACTAAAAAACAGCAATTCTACTATTGTTTTTTTATTCTATTTTTTTTTTACAGCGTTCACCGTGCGCTATAAATGACATATTCACTTTATTCTGCGGAGTGAGACGATTACGGCGATACCAGATGTTTATAGTTTTGTTTTTTTTTTTGTCGTTTTATGGCGTTTGCACAATAAAATACGTATTGTAAAAAATCATTTTCTTTTTGTGTTACCTTATTCTAAGAGCCATAACGTTTTTATTTTTCCATCAATAAAGCCGTGCGAGGACTTATTTTTTGCGTAACGAACTGTAGTTTCCATCAATACAATATTTTTGATCTCTTTTTATTCCATTTTTTGGGAGGTGAAGTGACCAAACAATTGTGATTGTGGTACGGTTTATTATTTTCTTTTACGGCGTTCACCGCGCGGGATAAATAATAAAATAATTTTGTAGTCCAGGCCATTACGGACGCGGCGGTACCAATTATGTATAGTTTATTTGTTTATATGTTTTTATTAATAATAAATGACAAGGGAAAAGGGGGGATTTTTACTTTTATTACTTTTAAATCTTTTATTTTCTTATTTTTACACCTTTTTTTTACTTTATTACTTTGTCCCACTAGGGGACTTGAGGGCAGGAGGCCCTGATCGCTATTCTAATACACTGCACTACATGCGTAGTGCAGTGTATTAGAGCTGTCAGCTACTCACTGACAGCAAGCATAGTGGGTCCTGACGTTGTCAGGACCCACTAGGCTTCCGTCGATGGCATAGCCGGACGCCATTGTTTGGTGTCCGGTTGCCATAGTCACCATCGCCGGCCGCTATCGTGTAGCAGGCCGGCGATGGCAGCTTAACCCCTAAAAAGCCGTGATCGCTATTGAACACGGCTTTTCAGGGGTTAATCAGCGGGGACACAGCGATCGGTCCCCCCTCTGTAGGAGCTGTGACAGTTGCTGTACGAGACAGCAGCTGTCACAGCTCCTGTGTCTCGGGAGGACGGCCGAAACGGCCGTTACTCCCGTGACGTACTTTTCCGTCATGGAGCGCGAACAGGGCGCATTCCCTGGCGTAATAGTATGTCACTGAGCGTTAAGGGGTTAATAGTAGGACGACTTATGTTCTACTCAAAGTAGTTTACTTTTCACCTTTTCTGGTGAAGACCCACCCCATCCCAGATTTCCTTAATTTTTACATGGAGTAGTGCTGTATATGATTACGGCCTCCACCTAGTGCTAAAATACATTGGCTTGTGATATTTCGTGAGACTTCAAATGTACTCTGTAGATCCCATAGTACCAGGTTTTAAATGGCTATCCAAAGCTGGTTCCCAGAACTGCCCCTTTTATTTTCACTTAAAGGTATTATGGTTCATAAGCCCCCCATTATGTATCAAGCCTTTCTGTGTTAATGGAGGGGTGATGAAGGGCGTTGGTGGTAGACGGTTATTTAACTGGTAATTTCCCTTTAAAAGGTGGACTTCATCTTCAGACTATGCTTGAGATGGGCAGTGTAAAGGTAGCTTGTAATCCATTATAGTGGCTTAATGTATGGCCATCAGGTGTAACGTTTCCTTTTTCAGGTTACTCCATTAGGAAGCTAAAGAAAAAATAAAGATTACAATGGCAGTCCGAAGCTGGTTCCCAAAACTGCCCTTTTCATGATCACTTAAAGTTTATTATGGTTCGTAAGCCCCCCATTATGTATCAAGCCTTTCTGTGTTAATGGAGGGATGGTGAAGGGCGTTGGTGGTAGACTTCTATTTAACTGGTAATTTCCCTTTAAAAGGTGGAGTTCATCTTCAAACTGTTTAAAATGAGCAACGGTAGATTGTAATCCATTATGCAGGATAAATTAACACTATCAAGAATCCGGTTCAATCCTTCAGTGTAGGGGTTGGAAGGGAACTTCAGGTTGCAGGAAGGGGAGGAAGATGTAATTTTACCAATATTAGTAGAGATGTGTAAAATGTTTTGGTAGCTGACCTTTTACGATGAACAAATCTTTATACAAAGGTACAAGGAATGTCATGTATCTAATCTGCAGTTGCAAATCCGTAAATGAATTTAGCAAAACTTTCCTAGTTTTAATGCACTTCAATATACTGTCATTTGAGATAAATATAATCTGAGAAATGAGGTTTCTCTTCTAGGGTCTCGCTGACTAGGGAATACTCTACTACACAGCATAGCAGATGTAGAGATGCAATCATCCACTTGCAGTATCAAGAACACGTGCAACTTGGAGACCGGGCTGCACCGGATTCTTAACCCCTTCAGGACTGAGCCTGTTTTGGCCTTCAGGACGAAGCAGATTTTTCAAATCGGACGTGTCACTTTATGTGGTAATAACTCCGGAATGCTTTTGCCTAGCCAAGTGATTCTGAGATTGTTTTCTCGTGACATATTGTACTTTGTTAGGGAGAAAATTTGGTAGATTCAATATTTATTTGTAAAAAACACCACGATTTAGAGAAAATTAGCAAAAATGTGCATTTTTCTAAATTTAAATGTGTACTTGTAAAACAGATAGTAATACCACACAAAATACTTACTAGTTTTATATTTCCCATAGGTCTACTTTGTTTGCATAGTTTTTTGAACATTCTTTTATTTTCCTAGGACGTTACAAGGCTTAGAACTTTAGCAGCAATTTCTCATATTTTCAAGAAAATTTCAAAAGCCTATTTTTTCAGGGACCAGTTCAGTTCTGAAGTGGCTTTGAGGGCCTTATATATTAGAAAGTGCCCATAAATCACCCCATTTGAAAACTGCACCCCTCAAAGTATTCAAAACAGCATTCAGAAAGTGTTTTAACCCTTTAGGTGTTTCACAGGAATTAAAGCAAAGTAGAGGTGAAATTTACAAATTTCTTTTTTTTTTTTTTTTTCGAAAATTCATTTGTAATACATTTTTTTCTGTACCACAGAAGGTTTTACCCAAGAAATGCAACTCAATATTTATTGCCCAGATTCTGCAGTTTTTAGAAATATCCCACATGTGGTCCTAGTACGGTAATGGACTGAAACACAGGCCTCAGTAGCAAAGGCGCACCTAGAGGATTTTGGGGCCTCCTTTTTTTAGAATATATTTTAGGCACCATGTCAGGTTTGAAGAGTTCTTGTGGTACCAAAACAGTAAAGACCCCCCCCCCCCCAAAAGTGACCCCATTTTGGAAACTAAACACCTCAAGGAATTTATCTATGGGTATAGTTAGGATTTTGAACCCACAGTTTTTTTGCTAAATTTCTTTGAATTAGTTTGTGAAGATGAAAATCCTTTTTTCCTGTAAGAAGGTAGACATTTTTAATTTTTACAAGGAATAAAGGAGAAAAAGCACCCCAACATTTGTAAAGCAATTTCTCCTGATTACGTAAATACCCCATATGTGGTAATAAACTGCTGTTTGGACCCACACCAGGGCTTAGAAGGGAAGGAGCGCTATTTGGCTTTTGGAGCTCAAGTTTAGCTGGAATAGTTTTTGGGTGTCATGTCGAATCTGCAAAGCCACTGAGACCAAAACAGAGAAACTACACCAGTTAAGGAATCTATCTAGGGGTATAGTGAGCATTGGGGCCCCACGTCTTTTGCAGAATTTATTAGAATTAGGCCGTGAAAATTTGTAAAGCAATTTCTCCCGAGTACGGCTATATCCCACGTGTGGTCATAAATGTTTTTTCATTAGAAAGTAATTAACCCTTTCCGAACTGATCCATGTTTTGCTTTTTCTTTTCCGTTTTTCCTCCCTGCTTTCCGAGAGCCACAACTTTTTTTAGTTTTAAGTCAATAGAGTGGTGTGAGGGCTTATTTTTTGCGGGACGAGCTGTAGTTTTTATTGGTACAATTTTTTGCTACAGAAGACTTTTTGAGCACTTTTTATTACGTTTTTTGGTAGAGCGAAGGTGACCAAAAAACTGATTTTGCCGTTTAAAATTCTTTATTTTTCACGGCGTTCACCGTGCGAGTTAAATAATGGTATATTGTAATAGCTTGGACTTTTATGGACGCAGGGATACCAATTTTGTGTATTTTTTTGTGTATTTTTTTACATTACTTTAGAGAAAAAATGTGAAAAGGGTTTCTTTTTGGACTTTAAATATTTATTTAATTTTTTCCACTAATAACTATTTACTTTTTGTGTTTACACATTTTATTAGTCCCCCCTAGGAGACTTGAACCAGCAATCATTAGATCACTGGCAGAATACACTGCAATACTAATGTATTGCAGTATATTGTCATTTTTACATTCTTCTGTAACAGCGTGTTCGCGGTTTCTGTCCGTTAGTCCCAAGTATCGGCTGTAATACACAGCTGACACCCACAGTGTATGGCGCGGGCTCAGTGCGTGAGACGATCCATACATCACCCCCCACACCACGACATGCTATTAAGTCATGGTGCGCAAAGGGTTTTTTTTTTTTTTTTAAATCAATCCAATTTTATTGATACGAACACAGAAATGAAATAACACATTAACATTCACATTTCAATTTTCCAACATCGTATACAATAGTTACAGCAGGGGTCTCAAGCACGCGGCCTGCGGGCCGCATGCGGCCCCATGGGCTGTCATCTGCGGCCCGCGGGACACAGAGCCGCTAGTATCGGCTCTGCTCCGAGACTCTGGAATTCCCTGACATCGCTGTCTACATATGAACAGCGATGTCTGGGGCTTCCCCAGAGCCGGAGTCCCGAGCAGAGCGTTGGTGTCTGCTCTGCTCCGGGACTCTGTGGAATTCCCTGACATCGCTGTCCACATATGAACAGCGATGTCTGGGGCTTCCCCAGAGCCGGAGTCCCGGGCAGAGCGCTAGTACAGGCTCTGCTCCCGGACTCTGTGGCATTCCCTGACATCGCTGCCCATATATGGACAGTGTGTCAGGGTCTTCCCCAGAGCGGAGTCCCGGGCAGAGCGCTATTATCTGCTCTGCTCCGGGACTCTGGGGAAGCCTGACATCGCTGTCCATACATCGACAATGATGTCAGGGGCTTCCCCAGAGCAGGAGTCCCAGTGATGTCAGGAGCACAGCTGGAGTCCCAGGAAGAGCCTACTAGCACTCTGCCTAGGACTCCAGCTCTGGGCAAGCCCCTGACATCACTGGGGCAGCCTCTACAGAGGGCACTGGGGCAGCCTCTACAGAGGGCACTGGGGCAGCCTCTACAGAGGGCACTGGGGCAGCCTCTACAGAGGGCACTGGGGCAGCCTCTACAGAGGGCACTGGGGCAGCCTCTACAGAGGGCACTGGGGCAGCCTCTACAGAGGGCACTGGGGCAGCCTCTACAGAGGGCACTGGGGCAGCCTCTACAGAGGGCACTGGGGCAGCCTCTACAGAGGGCACTGGGGCAGCCTCTACAGAGGGCACTGGGGCAGCCTCTACAGAGGGCACTGGGGCAGCCTCTACAGAGGGCACTGGGGCAGCCTCTACAAGTGGGTGTGTGACAGTATCTGAAGAGGACACTGGCATTATCTAGGGGTGTGTTGCCTTATCTGCAGAGGGCACTGTGGCCTTATCTGCAGAGGGCACTGTGGCCTTATCTGCAGAGGGCACTGTGGCCTTATCTGCAGAGGGCACTGTGGCCTTATCTGCAGAGGGCACTGTGGCCTTATCTGCAGAGGGCACTGTGGCCTTATCTGCAGAGGGCACTGTGGCCTTATCTGCAGAGGGCACTGTGGCCTTATCTGCAGAGGGCACTGTGGCCTTATCTGCAGAGGGCACTGTGGCCTTATCTGCAGAGGGCACTGTGGCCTTATCTGCAGAGGGCACTGTGGCCTTATCTGCAGAGGGCACTGTGGCCTTATCTGCAGAGGGCACTGTGGCCTTATCTGCAGAGGGCACTGTGGCCTTATCTGCAGAGGGCACTGTGGCCTTATCTGCAGAGGGCACTGTGGCCTTATCTGCAGAGGGCACTGTGGCCTTATCTGCAGAGGGCACTGTGGCCTTATCTAGGGGTGTGTTGCAGCATCCACAGAGGGCACTGCCCAATCTTGACATGTGTGCTAACTGAGCCGCCGGACTGCATTTAGCGACACAAACTGGAAAGCTGGATTGTTTAAATAAGCACGTGGAGAAATATCTCAAATTTTAAACCTAGCGCTATTATTATAGTAATGTAGTATTATTATTCTAATGTTATAGTAGTTAAAATAACTAATTGATTAACAATAATTTTGTATTGTATCAAATTTGAAAGTAATGCGGCCCGTCAACTTCTCATTTTTTCTATATGCGGCCCACTTACCCGGCCGAGTTTGAGACCCCTGAGTTACAGCATATCAGGAAATCCCCAACATCCCCCCTTTCCCCCCTCCCCGCACAGCCCCCCACCATATCTCCACCCTATGTTTCTAGTACCATTCCTGGTCAGAGCACATTTCTCTTATCAAGGTTCCCCACCACCCCTTCTTTGCTCCAGACTCTATCACCTCCAGTTCCTCAGACGACTCTTGCCCTTAGTCTGCTCAGTTCAGGTGACAGCACCTCAGGACAGGCCAGCCATCTGCTCCATTGTTTCTCAAATTTTTTTTCCGTGCCCCTTTTAGAAAATATCTTATGCTCCATCAGGATATTATAATTCAACATTCCTACAATTTCCCTCATCCCTGGTGGCTCCGCGTCCAGCCAGTGTTTACCAATGCATTTCCTCGTTTGATATAATAATTTGGCAAATGCCAGACTTGCCATTCTGTCACTCTCCAATTCTCCCACCAACATAACTTTAGGGTCTGCCGCCAATTCCCGACCATACACCTGCTTTATCAGGTCCAATATTTCCCCCCATAGGGTCCTCAGGGCCTCACATGACCAAAACATATGCAATATGTCCGCCTTCTCCTCCGTGCACCTAGGACATTTAGCATCCGCTCTAATACCCATCTGTTTTAATACCCACGGGGTGCGGTACACTCTATGTATCAGGAAGAGTTGTGATCTCCTCTGCGCCAGACTGATAAGTGACATGTGGAAGCTAATATCTCCTCCCACTCCTCCTCGGTCAATGGGCCGACATCCTGTTCCCATTTCACGTTTACCAGCACCATCGGGTTTCCCAGGAGTTTGGACAGTAAGCTCCTGTACGCCATTGCGATCAGGCCTTTGGTCGTGTCAGCCCGTCCCACATACTCTAGGACCCCAAGAGCACAGACCGTCTTGTCCACTACATGCGTCTGCGCCTGTAGGGCATGACGGAACTGCAAATATTGGTAAAACATATTGTGCTCCAGTGGAAATAGGTCTTTCAACTGCTGAAATGATCTCAGCCCGTTCTCATCATACAGGTGTTGTAATCGCCTAACCCCTGCCGATTCCCATTTTTGCATGCCCTCTAATTGGTATAGTTCCCACAAGACTGGATTATGCCATAGGGGAGTATATTTGGTACACATTCCTACTCCCAGGATCTGTTTGCATTGCCACCATATTTTATGTATCAGGAGTAATGTTGGTTTAGCCCTTGCCAATCTCTTAAAGGTATGTGCTTCCAGACCCTCTAGTGGGTTGAGTCCTCCCCCCAAATATGACCATAAACGTGCGCTGGAGCCCCATGTCTGTGTCCTCCCACCCCTTAAACTGTTGGCTCTGGGCAGCCAGATAATATATCCAGGCATTTGGCAGCGCGACCCCCTCCCCCCCCCCCCTTCGTCTTTAGGCAATTGCAATTTCTCCAATTGAATCCTTGGAACCCCTTTTTTCCAGACCAGATCCCAAAAGAGATTGTGCAATCGTCTGAACCATTGCTTAGGTATGCATACTGGGGAGTTATGAAAAATATATAAAACTTGAGACATAAGGATCATCTTGATTAGATTAGTCCTCCCCAGAGCAGAGAGCGGGAGCCTGTTCCAGGCATCCACCTTATGTTTCACCTTGAGCAGCAGTGGTAAAACATTCAAAGACATAGTCTTGGACCCTAGCCGTCACCTTAACCCCTAGGTACATAAATTCTGAGACTATCGGAATCTGGGGTCCCCCTCCAGTATCTACAATCTTCAGTGTCAAGTGGCATCAGAGCAGACTTGGTCCAGTTAATATTTAATACCGAGAACTCCCCAAACCTTGTGATCGTATCCATTACTACCTTCAGAGTGTTCTCAGTGTCCGTCATATATATTAAAATATCGTCTGCATATAGTGACATTTTTTCCTCCATTTCCCCATAATGCAAGCCTCTTATGCGCTCCTCCTGTCTTATGAGGCATGCCAGTGGCTCTACCGCCAAGGCGAACAGCAATGGTGACAGTGGGCACCCCTGGCACGTACCCCGGGCAAGTGAAAATCTCTCGGACATTGCACCATTCACCCGTATGCGGGCTGTAGGGGCCACATACAGCAACTGTACCCACTTCACGAAGTTAGGGCCGAGTCCCATCTTTTCTATTACCCGCCATAGGTACCCCCATTCTACACAATCGAACGCTTTTGCGGCGTCTAACGTTAGCACCGCCCTTCCTCCTTGATCATCCGGTGCCGCCTGAAGATTTAAAAACAGCCGCCTGAGGTTGACAGCTGTCGATTTGGAGGGCATGAACCCCGCTTGGTCTTCATGCACAACATGCTGTACCACCCTATTCAGCCGCAGCGCCAATATCTTTGCCAAAATCTTAACATCCGATGTCAACAAGGATATTGGTCTGTAGGACTCCGGTAATTTGACTTTCCCCCCCTTTTGGGAGAACCACGATCGTCGCCTCATATAGGGAGTCTGGTAGTTTACCTCTGTCAAAGCTATCCTTCAAAGTACTCAAGTATTGTGGCGCTAATTCCGTCCCATATTCCTTATAGATTTCCCCCGGTAACCCATCTGAACCCGGAGCTTTCTCATTTGCCATATCCCTTATCGCCTGTTCCAACTCCTCCAGTGAAATAGGTGCCTCCAAGCTTTCACGGTCCTCCCGGCCCAAGGTAGGCAAATTAATGTTTCCCAGGTACTCGTCCAATTGCTGTGTCGTAATGCACTTTGGATGTATATAGGTCAGTATAAAACCGCTGAAATATTTGCAAGATTTGCCCCATGTCGGTCTCCACCCTCCCCCCTAAGGCCATGAATGAAATTATTACTCCCATGCGGCTTTGCCATCCTAGCGAGTAGTCTCCCCGCCGTTTCCCCTTCATAATATTTCTGTTTAAGGAATAATCGTTTATTATCCGCCATTGTTAGTTGGTGATTTTTTAACAACGTCTGTGCCTCCACCCAATGTCTAAGTGTCTCCTCGGACCCCTCTTCTACATGTCTCCCTTCTGTTTCTGTCACCCGATCCTCAACTTTCTCCCAATTGCCTAGATTTAGTTTTTATTCGTTTAATATGTTGAATGAATACTCCTCTCAACCATGCTTTCGTGGCGTCCCATAACACCCCTCGCGGCACTGACTCAGTATTAAAATTGAAATATTCTTTTATCAAGTCCCGTATTTCCCCGCCATCCATCAATCTTAGCCAAAACGCATTCAGCTTCCAATTCCCGGGGTTCCTGGTGGGCCTTACACCCACATCCAGCGTCACTGCCATCGGAGAGTTGTCTGACAACGCCCTCTGTAGGTATTCAATTTGCGCTATGTACGGCACTGCTGAAGCTGAGCATGCTACCAAGTCTATTCGTGGAAGACTGAAATGTGGACGATGCACACGAGAACTGCCTCACCCCTGGATGTTTATCTCTCCAAATATCCAGCAAGCCCAATTCTTCCATAAATCTTCCAAAGGCAGTCAGCTCACCCCTTTGCCCCCCCCCCTCCCCTATGAAACCTATCCAACCCTTCAGACATCACTGCATTAAAATCCCCCATCATGATTAGCGGTACCTCAGGCCACCTGGAGAGTTTCTCCATAACTCGTTTAAGTACAATGCTAGAATAGGGCGGAGGGATATACAGCACTACTAGAATACACTCCCAGTGATATATAGTACAGTGCACTCCCACATACCTCCCCTCCTCATCAGAGAAAGACGAATGACCAAGGGAAGACTCCTGTGTATCAGCAAACTCACCCCCCTAGAATAAGTCGTATGAAAGGAGTGAAACCTATGTGCGATCCACACTCTCTGCAATAAGGACACAGATTCTCTAGTCAGATGCGTTTCTTGCAGCCCCACTATCAAGGCTGTTTAACCCAGTTAAAGATTGCCTGTCGTTTTCTAGCTTCCCGTATTCCCTGGACATTCCAGGATAGACATTTAACCGATCCCATCAGGCGCCATATCTTTGAGAAATTTGTTACTATTCCATCCTGCTCCAGTCAAGATATTAGGCCGTGCGTTCCCTCCCTCCTCCCCTCCCCCCCCAACAAAACCTCCCCTCCGAAAAGGGTCAGAGCGACATGTACTGTCTCTCCTATCCAGCAGAAACGCACCATAGTGCGAACTTTTGACATGCCCTATTGGCATCTCCCTTTGAACCATTTAACTTTCTCACCACTTCCAGTGAGCGCTGGCTCCCACTGCTATTCGTATGTAATAAACAATCCCACACAATCAGCAGAATTTAGAGATACATTAGGTACCCAGTAACAATCCCACAATAACATTGCCATCAAGTGCGGCCACTCTGTTAAAAGGATACCACCCTGCTGTGTTTCAGACAAGGGTGTTCACACACTTCGGAGAACTGCATAAGAACATATAATGTGCTACAGTCCCGCAAACGCCAACATGGCTCCAGACTTCACCGCCCAGGCGGGCTTTCACGCATCTTCTTCTCCAGCCGGTCTCCGCAGCCGTGCCTCATTGCTATCCAGCCATCTGGCAGCCTCTCTGGGGTTCTCAAAGAATGAAGCAGTCCCAAATGCAACCACCCGCAATTTAGCCGGATACATCATGGAGTATGGTATGGACAAGTTCCTCAGACGTTTCTTTACGTCCCAATATTGCAGCCGCTGCTTCTGTACTTCCGCAGAGAAATCCGGATAAAAGGATATTTTTGCGCCATTGATGGAGATATCCTGCCGTTCCCTTGCCTTCCTCAGTATCTTATCTCTGTCCTTATAGTGTAACAGCTTCATTAAGACCGGTCTCGGGGTTCTCCTCGGTGGTCCCGGTCTGGAAGGTACTCTGTGCGCTATTTACACAGCATATAAAGGAGACAGCTCTTCCCGGCCAAACTGCTCCAGCAGCCATTTTTCAAAAAACTCCTCCGAGTTATTGCCCTCCGTTTTTTCCGGCACTCCTACCAACCGCACGTTGTTTCTGCGTAACTGATTTTCCAAATCATCTGCCTTAGCCTGCAGGGCTACCACCGCGAAGGACTGAGACTTCACATCCCGCCTGAGCTCCGGCAGAACATCTTCCACTTCAGACACTCTCCCCTCAATAACTGTGGTTCTCTCTGCCACTTTCTGTAAATCATTTCGTAGCAGCAGAATATCTTCCTTCAGGCTTCCCATCTGCCCGGTCAGCATAGATAAGATCGAGGAGTTCTGCTTCACCGCAGCGAATATATCTATGAGGGAAGGCTCCTTCACCTGGTCTCTCCTGCTATGCTTTCTGCCTCCATCTTCCTCAACACGCCTATCCCGCCGCTGACTCCCCAGCTCTTCCTCCTCCTCACTCACAGTGTCCTCTCCCAGCACGGAGTATCTGGAGCCCGAGGCCATGCGGTCTGCCTTCCCACTGCCAGCCACCGGCGTCTTGCCTGCTGCAGATCCACTCGCACGAGGGGTTCTTGCAAATCTCTCCCAGCCTGTCTGCTGCTTCAGACCGCATGTGCCTGCTCCTGCATTCAGTCTCCTCGGCGCCATCTTGTCTTCTCGGCCCCGGACTCGCCGGCGGCGTTTTTGTTTCTTAGAACGGGTCATTGCAGCTGTATTAAGCGGTACCGACTCCTCCAGCCTCTCAGCCTCCAGATCGGTGAATATTACCAGGTAAATCAGGGATGATCAGTACTTTCAGGATGGACACAGCAGGAGCTCCAGCCACACGTCCTCTTAGATCTGCTGCTAGGCCACGCCCCTTGTGCGCGAAGGCTTTAATGCGCAGCGGATGGTGCAGAGTGAAAATTACAATTTTCCACTGATGTGCCATTTTAGTGCACTATATGTTGTGCCCAGTTTGTGCCACAAATACCTCATAAAATTTTAACCGGGTTCTCCCGGGTATGGCGATGCCATATCGGTGGACGTAAACGGCTGTTTGGGCACGCTGTAGGGCTCAGAAGGGAGGGATGCTATTTGGCTTTTGGAGCGCAGATTTTGCTTGGTAGTAGCTCTGGCGTCTTGCTGATATTTCAGTTTATAATGTGGGGGCATATGTATACTGGGCAGAGTACATCAGGGGCATAATAAGAGGGTATAATAATGCGGTAAATAAATAATAATCCGCAGATATGTGGCTTTTGTGGCACTTATAAATGGCGCCTGATCTTATCCGCTTTTGGAACACTGCACATTTTGCATTGCCATATTCTGGGAGCCCGAATTTTTTTATTTCAGCACCGGAGCCGTGTGAGGGCTTATTCTTTGCGGGACAATCTGTAGATTTCATTGGTAACATTTTGGGGTACATGCCATTTTTTTTTTCACTTTTTATTCCATTTTTCGGCAAGCCAGGTGACCAAAACCATCAATTCTGACAATGATTTTTATTTATTTTTTACAGTGTTCACCCTGGGCTATAAATGACCATTATATTTTATTCTGCGGGTCGGTACGATTACAGCGACACCATATGTATATCATTTTTTATGTTTTGCAGCGTTTGCGCCACAAAATAACTTATTTAGAAAATAATAAAAAAAAATTGTCACCGTACTCTGAGAGCCATAAGTTTTTTTTTTTTTTTTTTTTGTTTTTTTTTCAGTTATAAAAAAACTGTAAGGGCTTGTTTTTTGCGGGATGGGTTGTAGTTTGTATCGGTACTATTTTGGCGTACATGCGACTTTTTGATCACTTTTTATTGTATATTTTGCGAGGGGTGGTGACCAAAAAAGTGATTCTGGCATTGTTTTTCGTTTATTTTTTTTGCGGTGTTCACCGTGCGGGAAAAATAATATAACAGTTTTATAGTTGGGGTTGTTACGAACGCGGTGATACTAAATATGTGTACCTTTTTTTTTTTTTTACGTGTACGGTTTTTCTTCCTATAATAAAAGACTTATAATAAAAAAAGCAGTTCTTGTTTATATCACTCATAACTTTTATTTTGACCCTTTTTTTTTTTTTTTTTTTTAACTTTTTTTCACTTGTCCCACTAGGGGACACTTAGACTTGCAGCTCTGATCGCTGCTGGAATACATTACACTACACACGTAGTGTAATGCATTCCAACTGTCATTGTGACGTAACAGTCACTGACAGGAAGCCTAGGAGGACTAGCAGAGGCTGGTCTTCACAGGCTTCATTACATGGCAGCCCGGAAGCCATTGTCTGGCGTCCGGTTGCCATGGGTACCATCGACAGCCCCTGTGATTTCACATGGGGGCTGCCGATCGGCGCTAAACACCTTAATTGTGGCGTTCAAAATCGAACACCGCAATTAAGGGGTTAACTGCCGAAATCAGCGGCGATGGGCCGCTGATCGGCAACGGGGAATTCAGGGCGGACACCCTGCACAGTTAACCGCCGCTGCGGTGTAGCGCCGCACGGCGGTTATCTGTCAACGCACAGACTTTACTGAACGTCAAGGTGCGGGAAGGGGTTAATGGGCGACAATTGAGCAATGTTGATAAAATGTAATTTCTTACCTTGAATCTGTTTCTGCTCCCGCTTTAAGACTGTTTTTGGAAATGGTAAGTCTATTATGAGAATAAAATTAGCATTTTCCTTTTAAATGTACAGACTTTGTTATACATTTTAATATATGCATAAATTACAGGGAGTTGGTATTGGCAAGGCATGCATGTCAGGAGGGGGGGCACACACCAACAGAGCTTGTCTCGTATATTTAGATAGGGCTGCAAACAACCTTTTACCCAGGTGAAGAAAATCCTAGCTTTGACAAACAGCAAAAAAAAAGTTTGTAAGGGTATGTTCACACGGCCTATTTACGGACGTAAATCGGGCGTTTTTGCCCCGAATTACGCCCGAAAATAGCGCCTCAATAGCGCTGACAAACATCTGCCCATTGAAAGCAATGGGCAGACGTTTGTCTGTTCACACGAGGCGTATATTTACGCGCCGCTGTCAAATGACGGCGCGTAAATTGACGCCCGCGTAGAAGTGACCTGTCACTTCTTTGGCCGTAATTGGAGCCGCTATTCATTGACTCCAATGAATAGCAGCGCTAATTACGTCCGTAATTGACGCGGCGTTCAAGCGCCTGCACATGCCGGTACGGCTGAAATTACGGGGATGTTTTCAGGCTGAAACATCCCCGTAATTTCAGCCGTTACGGACCCCCGCCGTGTGAACATACCCTAATCGTAAAACGCAGCTTCTGTAGATTGCCAAATGTACACTTATCCATAAAGGGTTTGGAATAACGCAACAGTTAAGGGAACCGGTCACCAGCATTTCACCTATTGAACTCTACTCATCCCTCGTTGGCCGCTGCTGTCAAAAGTAAATTTCCGTTAGCCCCTCTCCTAAACTACTCCTCAGACCATAAATAACGGTCTTCAAACATTTTGCGGCTCTTATGGTAGTAATCCGGAAGTATCGTTCGTTGCTCTTCTGCTCGCCCACTGCCAAAAACTGTCCCGCCCTGAATTCTAAAATCTCACTAGAGCGCGCGCATGCGCCCGTCCTGTTTGGTCCGATATCAGTCGGTGCCTCAAATCTAGTTACTGCGCATGCACCACTATGTTGTCCTGTTGCGCGCACGCCCCAGAACATGGATGTGCAAGCGTGGGATTTCATGTGTGCTGGGGGAGGCGAGGAGCTGTCAATCAGAAGTAAGGAGGTGGGGTAAACTCAAAGGCTTGAGGAATGAAGATATAATATCCAAAATTGGCGACCGCACTCTTCGAACACTAATGCCACCTAAACACTATAAATAAATATGCATTGCTGCTGAATCTACTTACAATAGCGAGGTTCTTGGTGCATATTTTGATCAAACTCTGTGAGCCCATCTGCCACGACAAGGCGACCTCTATAACGTGGATACCTACACTGCTCATACACCCAGAACTGGGGCTAAGCCTACATATACTTGGGGATGGTAGGAACCAGTATTAAACTAATTAAAATCACCTAGGGCAGAATGGGAGGAGTGCAAGATCAAAAATGGAGGCAGTCACTAACCCAACATATATGCAATACATAAGAGACCACGATGTTTGATCAGCACATGTCAACAAAATGGAATAAAATTTGCATACAAAAAGCAAGGAAGCCTAAGACTGCAAACAATACAATATTCAGAAATGGCAACTTAACTCTTCGAACACTAATGCCACCTAAACACTATAAAACAAGGAATGAAGATATGAATATTCAAACGAAGATACGAGTCTTTTATGCTCATTAGCATATGGCACAGGAGCGCTAAAACATGGAATACTAAAAGTACAGAGACTACTCCAGAAGACAATTATCAGTTACATAACTATTTTTCACCCACTTCCACCAGGTATTGCTGGCTTAATAGGTGAAATACTGGTGACTGATTACCTTTCAGCATTGTTATAGTTTTTTTAACATGCAATACTACTTTACAATGACCAAATAATTTCACCTTGTGACCACATATAACTACCGCAAAGACCAGTATCACCATACAGAGGTCACTTACCAGGGCCTCCATTAGGGGTCTGGTCTAGGGTCTGTATTTAGGGGTCTATTAGTTTAGGGGGTCTGTATTAGTTTAGGGGGTCTTGGTCTGGGGTCTGTATTAAGGGGGTCAGGTCTGGGGTCTGAATTTAGGGTGCTTGTTCTGGGGTCTATTAGTTTATGGGGTCTGTATTTAGGGGGCCTTGTCTAGGGTCTGCACAAGTTTAGGGGTCTTTATTTAGGGGTCTATTAATTTAGGGGTTCTGGTCTGGGGTCTGTATTTAGGGGTCTGGTCTGAGGTCTGTATTTATTTAGGATGCTTGTTCTGTGGTCTATTTGTTTAGGGGGGTCTGGTCTCGGGGGTCTACAATAGTTTAGAAGGTCTGCTTCTGTATGTATTCTATGATCTAGTCTGGGGTCCAAATTTATTAGTCTGAGTAAAAGAGGTTGTCCAGGCACCTTGATAGGTCATCAGTATAAAAAAATGTTCTTTGCCCGGACAACCCCTTCTATAGAGGCTGGAAATGGCTGCAGAAATGATGGGCAAAGATGTCTCATCAGGAGAAGTCGCCATAACGGTCTGTGTCAGATGGAGAAGATAAGAAAACTACCTCGATCAGAGAAACATCACCTGTGAGTCACTGGATCTATAGAGCATCTGTCACCTCTCCTGACATGTCTGTTGTAGGAAATCCTTGTATTCTACGTATCTTTTATCTTTGTGTAATAGACAAATGCGTGTTACCATTCCCATTGTCAGGAGGATGTGTCCCTACACAGTTATACTGTCAGTGATGGTTGGAGACTCAGTATGTAGGGACACAGCCCTTTGACAAGTGGAATCGTAACAACCATTTGTCAATGCTTACAGAAAAAGGTGGTGTTCACTATAGACACATCAGAGCGGCGGTGGGGAAGGGGGGCCCAAGTTTGTGGAACAGCCCAGGCCCTAGGGTCTACGTAATCTGCCACTGAGCCTAACATGTGGTAGGCTTAGATGCAGGCCCCAGCAGACAGGATCACACACAGTTTAGCCATTTTTAGTATGTGTTCGTTAAACGGCTATAACTTTAATTTGTCAGGCTAGCGATGCGGTTTTTATATTTTTTTTTCGTAGACAATGCAGGTTTTTTTTTTTTATAATTTTTTGCGGTTTTAGAATTTCTAGGCTTAACTGGCGAGCACTTCGCACATTAGGACGAGCATACTCGTCCTGTGTGACAGCCGTCTGTGCGCGCGATCGAGAGCGGGGCAACGGCTGTAATACACACACGGCCCCGCTCTGACAGCGGAGAGGAGAGAAACATCTCTCCGCCGTTAACCCTTTGAACGCCGCGATGAAAGCTGATCGCGGCGTTCAAAGAGGGGGGACTGCACATTGATTGCGTCACAGAAAATAACTGACGCGATCAAAGCCCACAACTCGTATGGGCAGACAGCCCAGGGTCCATTGAAGGACCCCAGGGCTGTCTGAACATATTTCCTGTGAGGGCATACTGAGATATGCCCTAGCAACTGCCTGTGTACAATCAGTACACAGGCTAATGTACTGGCATATAGATCTATGCCAGTACTTTAGTTACAAAATAAAAATCAAAATGATAAATCCTTTTTTTGGGATTAAAAAAAAAAGTTAAATGAATCTAAAAAAAAAATAATGAACAATAAATAAATAAAAAGTGAAAAAAATAAACATACACACATTTTTTTATAATAAATAAACTTTTTAAACTATAAGTCCCAAAACATGAAATAATAGACATATTTGGTATCGCCACGACTGTAACAACCTGTACAACAAATGTGTAACATTATTTATGATCGGTGTATGGTGTAAAAAAAAAAAATATTAAAACTGCAGTGGAACTGCGTTTATTTTTTTTTTCTGCATTTTCGCCAAAAGAAACATTTTGAGAAATTCAACGATTATGTAGGTACCATTTTTTGGTACAAATACATGAAGTACAACTCGTCCCGCAAAAAACAGTCTCATACAACTACGTCGTACAAAAAATAAGCGTTCTGTGCGTCGGGATGCAAAGAGGGGAAATGTAAAAAAAAATTGCTCTGTCCTCCAGGCCAAAATTGTCCGTGTCCTTAAGGGGTTAAAGAGGCTCGGTCAGCACATTATAAGTGGCCTATCTTGTACATGATGTGATCGGCGCTGTAATGTAGATTACAGCAGTGTTTTTTATTTAGAAAAAATCATTTTTGACTGAGTTATGACCTATTTTAGCTTTATGCTAATGAGTTTCTCAATGGACAACTGGGCGTGTTTTACTATATGACCAAGTGGGCGTTGTGGAGAGGAGTGTGACGCTGACCAATCAGCGTCATACACTTCTCTCCATTCATTTACACTACACATAGTGATCCTGCTTTGTTCACTATATCGCTATCTACAGTGTAAATGAATGGAGAGAAGTGTATGACGCTGATTGGTCACTGATTGCTCAGCGTCATACACTCCTCCACAACGCCCACTTGGTCATATAGTAAAACACGCCCAGTTGTCCATTGAGAAACTCATTAGCATAACGCTAATGTAGGTCATAACGCAGTCAAAAATGATCGTTTTTCTAAATAAAAAAACACTGCTGTAATCTACATTACAGCACCGAACATATATACAAGATAAAGAACTTATAATGTGGTGACAGAGCCTCTGAAAATAATAGTAAAAAAATGTTTTTTTTAAGTTTCAGCTATTTTTTTTTTCTGGTAATTTTTGTTTTACACTAAAATAGACCTTTTATTTGTGATTGTCATTGTCTACCATAAATGTTGATGTATTTGGGTATGTTCACACGCACTAATTACGTCCGAAAATAGCGCCTCAATAGCGTTGACAAACATCTGCCCATTGAAAGCAATTGGCAGACGTTTGTTTGTTCACACGAGGCGTAATTTACGCGCCGCTGTCAAATGACTGCGCGTAAATAGACTCCCGCGTCAAAGAAGTGACCTGTCACTACTTTGGCCGTAATTGGAGCCGTTATTCATTGACTCCAATGAATAGCACCGCCAATTACGTCCATAATGGATGCGGCGTTCAAGCGCCTGCACATTACGGCTGAAATTACGGGAATGTTTTCAGGCGGAAACATCCCCGTAATTTCAGCCGTTACGGACGCCCTCGTGTGAACATACCCTCACATGTCTATTTTAGGGTAATTGAGTCTGGGCTAGCCTTACGACAATGATTGGCGGAGGGAACATTTATTTTGAGCAGGGTATTTTATGTGTAATTATTACGTTCTTTTGCACTTTATTTTACTTTTTTTTTATTATTATTATTATTATGGTCAAAAAAGGCCTTTGGGAGACTTTATTTTTTGTTCATCTTTTACACTATCTTTCCACTGTTAGGGTATGTTCACACGCTTAACAAACTATGGCTGAAAATACGGAGCTATTTTCAAGGGAACTAGCGTTTTTTGTATAGTTTTTTACGGCCGTTCTTGGAGCTGTTTTTCTATTGAGTCAATGAAAAATGGCTCAAATAGTGACATGCACTTTTTACTAGGCGTCTTTTTACGCGCGGTCTTTCGAAAATGAGGCGTAAAAAAACGCCCCGTCGGAACAGAATGCCGTATATCCAATTGAAATCAATGGCCAGATATTTGGAGGCGTTCAGTCCCCGCATTTTTAGCTGTTTTTCGGGGCGTTTGCGGCCCGAAAAACATCTGAAAATAGGTCGTGTGAAGATACCCCAACAGCCCTAGTTACAAGGGAAATCAGCCCTCTTATAGTGACGATTGTCACTAATAGGGCTGTGCTGGGTCTAACGGCACCCGGTGATCATTTGATCGCTGCCTCTATTCATATACACAGTGCTCATTGAGCGCTGCGTACAAGTGATCAGAGAAGATTGAAGCAGCAATAGCCGGGGACCTGACAATCAGCTGCCTGATCGCTCATGCAGAAATCTAAAACCCGCGCCGTAAATACTCTATCGCCGGACGTTTATATACAGCAGGCGGTCGGGAACATGTTAAAGAAATACTGTTCACTACAACGTAACATCTAACTCCTGCAGTAAATAATCACAACAGCCAGATGGCAAACATATATAGTATGCATAATATTACCCTAAGACATTTATGATTTGTGATGGTTGCTATGGCTGCCTGGGGGCTTAATGAAGGCCTCTGGCAGGGCTTAATAGATGCCTCTCCGAATCACGATATACTGCAATACATTAGTATTGCAGTATATCGTGCAAGCGATCGAACGATCGCTGGTTGAAGTCCCCTAGGGGGACTAATAAAAAAAAGTAAAAATGAGTTAAAGTTTTTTTGGTTTTTTTTTGTGCTAAAAATAAGTTCAGACCCCCCCCCCCTTTTCCCCCTAGAGCATAGTAAAATAAATAAATAAACATAATTGGTATCGCCGCGTCCGTAAAAGTCTGAACTATTACAATTTAGCATTATTTAACCCGCACGGTGAACGCCGTAAAAAAATAATAATTGTAAACGCCAGAATCTCTATTTTCCAGTACATCCCTCATGACAGCACTAGTGGAGGTTGCCCTATTGACCTCTGTAGGGACAGGAAGACAGAGAGGTTAAAAGGCCCCTCCCACCACCCACTTGCCAGTGTTCTTCCTGTCCCCACAGGGTCAGGAGCAGAGAGCGTTGCTCCTGTGTTAGTGCAGGAAAGAAACTCGGGCAAGGGGCAAGATCGGGGGGTCCGTGCACTCCCCCTTCTCTTCCCCCTAAAGCCCAGGCTAACACCCCTCGAACGAGGGGTCCCTTAGCTCCCACCCTGAGACACCTACCGGAGGAATCCTAGGCAGGGTTCTGGTAGTGTGTGGGGGCTGGGGTTTCCCAAGCAGGCTTCGGCCTGGCCGCGGACCAGGCGGGGACCGGCAGCTCCATAAACGTGGACGCACCGGCAGGGGATCCTCGCTGGACCGCATAGCAAGCCTCAGTCGCCGGCTATGGCGGCTGCACTCCAAAGGAAACACGCTGGAGAAGAATATCCGACCGGAAATGACGTCGGGCTACTTCCGGTCCGCGGCCATCTTGGAAGGCGGGAATTTCAAAACGCCCGCATTTAAAGGGACACGCACAGGTATGTAGTTAGAGCTGATAACTCTAACTTGGATTATTTTTGTGGATTGCATATTGCATTGCCTGTTACCTGTCGCGGTATGGAACTTCCTCGTCCTGATGGAACTCCAGATATGTCCCAGGGTCACGTGAGTCTCACCCTTGGGGAAGGGTATGACCCCTTATATATGTACACCATACTTTACCTACCTTCTGTTTTCTCTAGGAAAAAGATTCCTCTGAGACAAACTGATAAAAAGGTTAAAAAATGTGCGACTTGTGCAAAAAAATTGCCAGAGTCCCATAGGAAACAATTGTGTCAGGATTGTATTGCAAAAATACTAAAGGAGGAACAACCAACGTTCATGTCTGAACTTAGGGCTATGATTCGTGAAGAAGTGGGTCAGTCAGTAGCCTCCCTCGCCCCTCCGCAAGAAACTCCCTCACACTCCCTGGCAAAAAGACCACGGATTGAAGTGGATCAAAAATATTGTCCTCCTTCTCAGGGGTCTGACTCTGAGCAGGAGTGTTATTACCTATCGGAAGGTGAGTTAGAAGAAGGAGAGGAACTCTTGCCTTCAACTTCTTCCACTCAAGAGAAAAAATTCTTCTTCTCTTCCGAGATGTCGGATACCTTAATTCAAGCAATACGGGAAACCATGGATATTCCCGAAGAAGACCAACCACATACCATCCAGGATGAGATGTTTGGAGGTCTAACGGAAAAGAAAACACGGGTTTTTCCGGTAAACGAAAATCTCAAAAGAATGGTGACAACTGAATGGGAAGAAAAGGCTCTTCATTTCAAGAGATTTCAAAAACAGACTTCTCTTTGATCCAGAGGACACTAAGCCTTGGGATGAGATCCCAAAAGTAGATGTCCCAGTAGCCAGGGTTGCTAAAAAAAAACGCAATCCCATTTGAAGATTCCTCGCAGTTGAGGGACGCCATGGACCGAAAGGCAGACGGACTACTGAAAAGAGCGTGGGAATCTTCCTCTGCCTTGATCTCAACTAATATCGCGGCCACATCAGTAGCAAGAGCAATGTTTATATGGCTAAACCAGCTAGAGACCCATTTGATGATGAAGACATCACGACAAGATCTATTAGAATCTCTACCTTTACTAAAAATGGCAACCGGATTCTTGGTAGACGCTTCAGCCGAATCTATTAGATTTGCTGCCAGGAATGGGGCTCTCTCAAATGCTGCTAGAAGAGCGTTATGGCTCAAAATGTGGTCAGGAGATACGAAGTCCAAGAACAAATTGTGTTCTATCCCGTTTACAGGGTCTCTGATGTTCGGTCCTCTCCTCGATAACATGCTGGAGTGCAACAGATAGGAAAAAGGGGTTTCCTGAAGAGAAACCAAAAAGACCCCCTCAGTTTGGAAGATTTCGCCAACAGAGGGATCCTACCTTACAGAACTACAGCGGGAAAGGGAAGTCCGGTCGCTGGAGTTACCCCAAAGGAAAAAGGGGTCGAGGATATCTCCTTAACCCAAATAATTCATTCCAGCCCTCAAAGCAATGACGCCAAGAGCATAGGAGGAAGACTCCTACAATTTTATCCCAAATGGTCGAGAATAACCCAGAACCCCTGGGTTCTAAAGATCATAGAAGAAGGGTACAAAATAGAATTTTCCTCCATTCCTCCGGAGAAATTTCTAATAACCCAGTACCAAGCAAAAGACCTCCATCAGATCCTTATCCAGGACGTCCAGAAACTACTCAAATTGAGAGCCATTTCTCCAGTTCCCCACAACGAAATATGCAAAGGCCACTATTCAAAAATCTTCTTAGTCAAAAAACCAAACTGTTCCTACAGGACAATAATCAACTTGAAGGTCCTAAACAAATGGGTGAAATATCGAAAATTCAAGATGGAGTCCATCAGATCAACGATTCCTCTAATAAGACAAGAGGCATCAATGTGTACGATCGGTTTTAAAGGATGCGTATTATCACGTTCCTATCCACCCCGCGTACCAGAGATTCCTCAGATTCGCAGTTCAGGACGGTCCTTCCATTCTCCACTTCCAGTTTGTCTGCCTCCCCTTTGGCATTTCCTCCGCCCCCCGGAATTTTTACAAAAATTATGGCAGAGATCATGGCATTCATAAGAAGTCAAGTTATAGTAATTATCCCATATCTAGACGACTTCTTGTTGACAGCAGATACTCCGGCTATCTTAGTCAGTCATCGGTCACAGGTTCTTTCCCTACTACAGGAATTGGGATGGATAATCAACTTTCAGAAGTCGAGTCTTCCTCCCCAGAAACAGAAGGTCTTCTTAGGAGTACTGCTGGACTCCTCCCTTCAACATTCCTCCCTCCCAAGAGAGAAACAAATACTCCTACTGGCAGAAGTAAGGAAATGTTGGGGGAAAGACGCCTGTTCCATAAGGGAATGTATGCAGATGTTGGGAATGATGACGTCTTGCATCCAATCTATTCCATGGAGCCAATTTCACTCCAGACCCTTACAGTATCTGATCTTGTCCCAGTGGGATCGAAAACAAAACTCCCTGAATTCAAAAATTCAAATTTCCGAGACACTGAAATCATCCCTCCTGTGGTGGCTCTGCACAAACAACGTAGACAAGGGAGTCCCCTGGAGAACTTCTCCTTATGTAGTGATTACCACAGATGCCAGCAAACACGGCTGGGGGTCGGTAATCCAAGACCAGCACTTTCAGGGCACATGGCCTGTTCAAATGAAGATGATGTCCTCAAACTTCAAAGAACTAAGAGCTGTATGGGAGACACTTATAAGAGCTTCACCCACCATAAAAGGGAAGCATATAAGAATTTTATCGGACAACACGACAGCAGTGTCCTTTCTTCGCCATCAAGGGGGAACAAGACACACTCTTCTTCAGGCCCTCTCTACACAAATTTTCAGTTTGGCAGAAGAAAATGTCCTATCAGTCTCTGCAGTCCACCTAAAAGGCTCAGAGAACCTATCAGCAGATTTCCTGAGTCGGGAAAAAATAGACCCTGGAGAATGGTCCCTAAACAGGGAAGTCTTTCTGTCCCTAACCCGAAATTGGGGTTATCCACAAATAGACCTGTTTGCCACGAGGAAAAACACTCAAGTAGAGACATTCTTCTCCCTAAATCTCAGACAACCCATTGGGAGTAGATGCATTGTCCCAACCCTGGGACATGGATCTGGCCTATGCCTTTCCGTTTCCTCTAATACCAATGGTATTAAGAAAAATCCAGGAAGATTTGACAAAGCTCATCATTATTCTTCCCTATTGGCCAAAAAGAAGTTGGTTTCTAATCGTAAAATGCCTAGCGTTGGAAGACCCTATCATGCTCCCAGTCAAGGAGAATCTTCTCTCCCAGGGTCCCTTATTCTTTCAGGGAATAGAAACTCTGAAATTGTCAGCCTGGATCCTGAAAGGCAGATCTTGAGGAACCACGGTCTGTCAGATGAGGTAATTTCAACTATCTTATCAAGTCATAAAGAAGTTACCTCTAAAATCTATCAAAAAATTTTGAAGAAATTCTGTTCCTGGCATGGAAACCCAGGACCAGACCCCTTTTCTACCAACATTGCGAAAATCCTAGATTTTTCACAATCTGGATTCAAGAAAGGGCTTAGCCCTAGTACCTTTTAAAAGTACAGATTTCAGCCTTAGGTAATTTTTTTAACACTCCTCTGGCTGAACATCGGTGGATCAGAAGATTCACCCAAGCGGTCTCTAAACTGAAACCTTCCCTAAAGAAATCCGTTCCTACCTGGGATTTGAATGTGGTGTTAACGACTCTTTGTGAGCCCCCCTTTGAGCCGCTCGACACAATTAGTATGCATTTTTTAACTCTAAAAGCTGCATTCTTAGTCGCTATAACTTCAGCAAGAAGGATTGGAGAAATCCAATCTCTGTCAGTCATAGAACCGTACCTAAAAGTACAAGAGGATAAGATCATCCTAAAGCTGGACCCTTCCTTTATTCCAAAGGTATCTACTGCTTTCCATAGAGAACAAGAAATAATTCTACCTTCCTTTTATCCAGATCCCAAAAACCAACAATTAGAAAAATTCCATTGCCTGGATGTCAGGCGAACAATTCTTCAGTATCTGGATAGAACCTCCTCCTGGAGACCAGATAAAAATCTATTTGTCCTGTTTGGGGGAAAGAATAGAGGAAAGAAAGCCTCAAAAGGCTCTCTAGCGAGATGGGTAAAAACCACCATACAAGAAGCCTACAAGTCCCAAGGACTATGTGCCCCACAAGGCATCAGAGCCCATTCAACGAGGGCAGTTTCGGCATCCTGGGCAGAAAGAAGAGAAGCCTGTATGGACCAAATCTGCAGAGCTGCCACTTGGTCAAGCCATCATACGTTTTGCAAACATTATAGGCTCGATGTTCTGTCCGAGACGGATTTAAGTTTTGGACGGAATGTCCTTCAATCCATAGTCCCGCCCTGAGCATTATAATCTGGTATTGCTCCTGTAGTGCTGTCATGAGGGATGTACTGGAAAATAGCAATTAGACCTACCGGTAATTGTATTTCCAGGAATCCATCATGACCGCACCATTACATCCCTCCCTTATTGAATTCTGATTTGTGCATTTAACATGTCAGTTATTATCCCTAGAAATAAAATAGGGTTGCATCCATCCTGGTGTAGTAATTGAAAAACACTGGCAAGTGGGTGGTGGGAGGGGCCTTTTAACCTCTCTGTCTTCCTGTCCCTACAGAGGTCAATAGGGCAACCTCCTGTAGTGCTGTCATGATGGATTCCTGGAAATACAATTACCGGTAGGTCTAACTGCTATTTTTTTGGTGACCTAACCTCCCACAAAAAATGAAATAAAAAGTGATCAAACCGTCGCATGTACAACAAAATGGTATTATTAAAAACTACAGCTTATCCCGCAAAAAATAAGCCCTCATACCACTTAATCGACGGAAAAATAAAAAAGTTATGACACTCGGAATTTGGCGACACAAAATACATTTTCTCTTTTACACTTGGGTGTTTACTTTGTAAAAGTAGTAAAATATAGAAAAAACGATATGTATTTGGTATCGCCGTAATCTTATTGACCTACAGAAAGTTTAACGTGTTTTAATTGCACAGTGAATTCTGTAAACGGTGTGCAAAAAACCATGGAGGAATCGCTGTTTTTTTCATTTTCTACCCCACAAATAATTTTTTGCCCGTTTCCTAGTACATTATATGGCAAAATAAATGGGGCTACGATAAACTACAACTCGTCCCGCGAAAATCAAGCCCTCATAGTACTATATCGATGGAAAAATAAAGACGTTATGGCTTTTGGAAAGTGGGGCGGATAAAATGAAAATGAAAATCTGAAAGGGCTGGGGTTAAAGGGAATGTGTCGCTAGAAATTATTTTTTTTTTTTTTGTTTTAGTTAAACAGTTAGTATATAAATGATTACACATTGTTATAAATTTTTACATTTTTTCACAAGTCAGTAAATATTATAAATTAGATTCTAATTTATAACATTTCCATGTGCTGGTCACTAGAGGGAGCAATTCCCAAAATTGCAGCATTGCAATGTGGTAAAGCAACCTCATTGCTTTATGCTGCAAATTTGGTGTAGACACACTTTCTCTAGTGTGCTCACACAATCCCCCCTCCTTTCTCCTGGCTAGTGCCAGGAGAAAGGAGGGGGTTGTATGTTCAAACCTCCCACACTGGAAGGCGTGGCCTAGCAGCAGATGTAAGAGGATGTGTGTGGCTGGAGCTCCTGCTGTATTCATCCTGAAAATACTGTTTATCCCTGAAATACCCGGTAATATTCACCGATTGGGAGGCTGGAGGAGTCGGTACCGCTTAATACAGCTGCAATGACCCGTTCTAAGAAGCAAAAAACGCCGCCGGCGAGTCCGGGGCCGAGAAGGCAAGATGGCGCCGAGGAGACTGAATGCAGGAGCAGGCACATGCGGTCTGAAGCGGCAGACAGGCTGGAGAGATTTGCAAGAACCCCTCGTGCGAGCGGATCTGCAGCAGGCAAGACGCCGGTGGCTGTCAGTGGGAAGGCAGACAGCATGGCCTCAGGTTCCAGATACTCCGTGCTGGGAGAGGACACGGTGAGTGAGGAGGAGGAAGAGCTGGGGAGTCAGCGGCGGGACAGGCGTGTGGAGGAAGATGGCGGCAGAACGCATAGCAGGAGAGACCAGGTGAAGGAGCCTTCCCTTGCTGATATATTCGCTGCGGTAATGCAGAACAACTCAATTTTATCTGTGCTGACCGGGCAGGTGGGAAGCCTGAAGGAAGATATACTGCTGTTACGTAATGACTTACAGAAAGTGGCAGAAAGAACCACAGTTATTGAAGGGAGAGTGTCTGAAGTGGAAGATGTTCTGCCGGAGCTCAGGCGGGATGTGCAGTCTCAGTCCTTGGCGGTGGTGGCCCTGCAGGCTAAGGCGGATGATTTAGAGAATCGGCTACGCAGAAACAATGTGCGTTTGGTCGGAGTGCCCGAAAAAACGGAGGGCAATAACTCTGAGTTTTTTGAAAAATGGCTGCTGGAGCAGTTTGGCCGGGATGAACTGTCTCCTTTATATGCTGTTGAAAGAGCGCACAGAGTACCTACCAGACCGGGACCACCGGGGAGACCCCCGAGGCCGGTCTTAGTGAAGCTGTTGCACTACAAGGACAGAGATAAGATACTGAGGAAGGCAAGGGAATGGCAGGATATCTCCATCAATGGCGCCAAAATATCCTTTTATCCGGATTTCTCTGCGGAGGTACAGAAGAAGCGGCTGCAATACTGGGATGTCAAGAAACGTCTGAGGAACTTGTCCATACCATACTCCATGATGTATCCGGCCAAATTGCGGGTGGTTGCTTTCGGGACTGCTTCATTCTTTGAGAACCCCAGAGAGGCTGCCAGATGGCTGGATAGCAATGAGGCACGGTTGCGGAGACCGGCTGGAGAAGAAGATGCGTGAAAGCCCGCCTGGGCGGTGAAGTCTGGAGCCATGTTGGCGTTTTCGGGACTGTAGCATATTATGTTATTATGCAGTTCTCCGAAGTGTGTGAACACCCTTGTATGAAACACAGCAGGGTGGTATCCTTTTAACAAAAATGGCCGCACCTGACGGCAATGTTATTGAGGGATTGTTACTGGGTACCTAATGTATCTCTAAATTCTGCTGATTGTGTGGGATTGTTTAATACATGCGAATAGCAGTGGGAGCCAGCGCTCACTGGAAGTGGTGAGAAAGTTAAACGGTTCAAAGAGAGATGCCAGTAGGGCATGTTAAAAGTTCGCACTATGGTGCGTTTCTGCTGGATAGGAGAGACAGTACATGTCGCTCTGACCCTTTTCGGAGGGGAGGTTTTGTTGGGGGGGGGGGGGGAGGAGGGAGGGAACGCACGGCCTAATATCTTGACTGGAGCAGGCTGGAGGAGTAACAGATTTCCTAAAGATATGGCGCCTGATTGGATCGGTTAAATGTCTATCCTGGAACGTCCGGGGAATACGGGAAGCTAGGAAACGGCAGGCAATCTTTAACTGGGTTAAACAGCAAAATGCCCTGATAGTGGGGCTGCAAGAAACGCATCTGACTAGAGTCTGTATCCTTATTGCAGAGTGTGGATCGCACACGGGTTTCACTCTTTTCATACGACTTATTCCAGGGGGGTGAGTTTGCTGATACACAGGAGTCTTCCCTTTGTCTGTCATTCGTCCTTTTCTGATGAGGAGGGGAGGTATGTGGGAGTGCACTGTACTATATATCACTGGGAGTGTATTCTGGTAGTGCTGTATATCCCTCCGCCTTATTCTAGCACCGTACTGAAACGAGTTACGGAGAAACTCTCCAGGTGGCCTGAGGTACCGCTAATTGTGATGGGGGATTTTAATGCAGTGATGTCTGAAGGGTTGGATAGGTTTCATAGAGGAGGAGGAGGGCAAAGAGGAGACCTGACTGCCTTTGGAAGATTAATGGATGAATTGGGTCTGCGGGATATTTGGAGAGAAACATCCAGGGGTGAGGCAGTACTCGTGTGCATCATCCACATTTCAGTCACTTTCGCGAATAGACTTGGTAGCATGCTCCGCTTCAGCGGTGCCGTACATAGCGCAAATAGAGTACCTACAGAGGGCATTGTCAGACCACTCTCCGATGGCGGTGACGCTGGAAGTGGGTGTAAGGCATACCAGGAACCCCGGGAATTGGACGCTGAATGCGTTTTGGTTAAGATTGATGGATGGCGAGGAAATACGGAACCTGATAAAATAATATTTTAATACTGAGTCAGTGCCGCGGGGAGTGTTATGGGATGCCATGAAAGCCTGGTTGAGAGGAGTATTCATTCAAAATATTAAACGAATTAAAACGAAATCCAGGCAGTTGGGAGAAAGTTTAGAGGATCGGGTGACAGAAACAGAAGGGAGACATGTAGAAGAGGGATCCGAGGAGACACTTAGACATTGGGTGGAGGCACAGACGTTAAAAAATCACCAACTAACAATGGCGGATAATAAAAGATTATTCCTTAAACAGCAATATTATGAAGGGGGAACGGCGGGGAGATTACTCGCTAGGATGGCAAAACCGCATGGGGGTAATAATTTCATTCATGGCCTGAGGGCGGAAGGGTGGAGACAGACACGGGGCAAATCCTGCACATATTTCAGAGGTTTTACACTGACCTATATACATCCAAAGTGCATTACGACACACAGCAATTGGACGAGTACCTGGGAAACATTAATTTGCCTACCTTGGGCCGGGAGGACCGTGAAAGATTGGAGACCCCTATTTCACTGGAGGAGTTGGAACAGGCGATAAGGGATATGGCAAATGAGAAAGCTCCGGGTCCAGATGGGTTACCGGGGGAAATCTATAAGGAATATGGGACGGAACTAGCGCCAGAATATTTGAGTACTTTGCAGGATAGTTTTGACAGAGGTAAACTACCAGACTCCCTATATGAGGCTACGATAGTGGTTCTCCCAAAAGAGGGGAAAGACAGTCAATTGCCGGAGTCCTACAGACCAATATCCTTGTTGACATCGGATGTTAAGATTTTGGCAAAGATATTGGCGCTGCGGCTGAACAGGGTGGTACAGCATGTTGTGCATGAAGACCAATCGGGGTTCATGCCCTCCAAATCGACAGCGGTCAACCTCAGGCGGCTGTTTTTAAATCTTCAGGCGACACCGGATGAGCAAGGAGGAAGGGCGGTGCTAACGTTAGATGCTGCAAAAGCGTTCGACTGCGTAGAATGGGGGTATTTATGGCGGGTAATAGAAAAGATGGGACTCGGCCCTAACTTCGTGAAGTGGGTACAGTTGTATGTGGCCCCTACAGCCCGCATACGGGTGAATGGTGCAATGTCTGAGAAGTTTTCACTGACCCGGGGTACGCGACAGGGGTGCCCACTGTCACCATTACTATTCGCCTTGGCGGTGGAGCCACTGGCGTGCCTCATAAGACAGGAGGAGCGTATAAGAGGCTTGCAATATGGGGAAATGGAGGAAAAAATGTCATATGCAGACGATATTTTAATATATATGACGGACACTGAGAATACACTGCAGGTAGTAATGGATACGATCACAAGGTTTGGGGAGTTCTCGGGATTAAATATTAACTGGGCCAAGTCTGCTCTGATGCCACTTGACACAGTGAATATTGTAGATACTGGAGTGGGACTCCGGATTCCGATAGTCTCTGAATTTACGTATCTAGGGGTTAAGGTGACGGCTAGGGTCCAAGACTACATGTCTTTGAATGTTTCACCACTGCTGCTCAAGGTGAAACATAAGGTGGATGCCTGGAACAGGCTCCCGCTCTCTGCTCTGGGGAGGACTAACCTAATCAAGATGATCCTTATGCCTCAAGTTTTATACATTCTTCATAACTCCCCAGTATGGATACCTAAGCACTGGTTCAGACGATTGCACAATCTTTCGGGATCTGGTCTGGAAAAAAGGGGTTCCAAGGATTAAATTTGAGAAATTGCAATTGCCCAAAGACGAAGGGGGGGTCGCGCTGCCAAATGCCTGGATATATTACCTGGCTGCCCAGAGCCAACAATTTAAGGGATGGGAGGACACAGAGACTTGGGGTTCCAGTGCACGTTTATTGTCATATATGGGGGGAGGACACAACCCACTAGAGAGTCTGGAAGCACATACCTTTAAGAGATTGGCGAGTGCTAAACCAACGTTACTCCTGATACATAAAATATGGTGGCAATGCAAACAGATCCTGGGAGTGGGAATGTGCACCAAATATACTCCCCTATGGCATAGTCCGGTTCTGTGGGAATTATACCAATTAGAGGGCATGCAAAAATGGGAGTTGGCAGGGGTTAGACTAATACAACACTTGTATGATGATAACGGGTTGAGATCATTTCAGCAGTTGAAAGACCTATTTCCACTAGAGCACAATATGTTCTATCAATATTTGCAGATCCGTCATGCCCTACAGGCGCAGGCGCATGTGGTGGACCGGACGGTCTGTGCTCTTGGGGTCCTGGAGTATGTGGGAAGGACTGACACGACCAAAGGCCTGATCTCAATGGCGTACAGGAGCTTACTGTCCAAACACCTGGGAAACCCAATGGTGCTGGTAAAAGCGAAATGGGAACAGGATGTTGGTCCATTGACTGAGGAGGAGTGGGAGGAGATATTAGCGTCCACATGTCACTTATCACTCAGTCTGGCGCAGAGGAGATCCCAACTCTTTCTGATACATAGTGTATCGCACCCCGTGGGTATTAAAACAGATGGGTATTAGAGCAGATGCTAAATGTCCTAGGTGCACGGAAGAGAAGGCGGATATACTGCATATGTTTTGGTCGTGTGAGGCTCTGAGGACCCTATGGGGGGAAATATTGGATCTGATAAAGCAGGTGTATGGTCGGGAATTGGCGGCAGACCCTAAAGTTATGTTGGTGGGAGAATTGGCGAGTGACAGAATGGCAAACCTGGCAATTGCCAAGATATTATATCAGACAAGGAAATGCATTGCTAAACACTGGCTGGATGATGAGCCACCAGGGATGAGGGAAATTGTAGGAATGTTGAACTATAATATCCTGATGGAGCATAAGATATTTTCTAAAAGGGGCACGGAAAAAAAATTTGAGAAACAATGGAGCAGATGGCTGGCCTGTCCTGAGGTGCTGTCACCTGAACTGAGCAGAATAAGGGCGAGAGTCGTCTGATTAACTGGAGGTGATAGTCTGGAGCAAAAAGGGGTGGTGGGGAAAACTTGATAAGAGAAATGTGCTCTGACCAGGAATGGTACTAGAAACAAAGGGCGGAGATATAGTGGGGGGCCGTGCGGGGAAGGGGGGAAGTTGGGGATTTCCTGATATGCTGTCACTATTGTATACGATGTTGGAAAATTGAAATGTGAATGTTGCTATGTTATTTCTTTTCTGTGTTCGTATCAATAAAATTGGTTTGATTTAAAAAAAAACTCCCACACTGTGTGCTGCCATTTTTTGAGCGAATGCACAGTGCAGGAGGATTAGATACAGTGGTAATCACACAGTATAACACGAACATACACAAACATAACTTACCTGCTCCTGCTGCCTCCGCAACGTCCGCTCCTAGTCCTTGCTTCTGAACATATGGACGGAAGCTGCGACCGGAAGTAGTCCTCTTACTGTCCGGCCGCGGCTTCCGGTCCACATGAAAATGGTGCCGGATGTCGCTCGGCCGAAGACCTTCCTTTTGGACTGTGTGGGAGCGGCGCATGCGCCGTTCCCACATAGGCGGTGTACGCTATAGTGAATGGAACGGCTCCCATTCGCATTCACTATGGGGATGTATGTGCCGTATTCCATCTCTGTATGTGTCGTTAATCGACACATACAGAGATAAAAATAAAATGGCAGCCCCCATAGAGCAGTAAAAGAGAGAAAAAAAGTAAAACACACATAAATAAAATTTATTTTCATGGCATACTAAAAGCAAAAACATATAAAAAAAAATTTCCGTGACACCTTCCCTTTAAGCTTGGACTAACAGGGTAAGACCATGAAGATGGGAAAGGAAAAGCAGGGGCGTAGCTAGGGGGGGGGGGGGGGGGGCAGGCGAGGCATGTACCCCAGGCGCAACTTAGAGAGGGGCGCCAGCACCGCACAGTCCATGATGCAGCAGTCTGCCTGGAGAGAGGGAGCAGACACACCGTAGCAGAGGACAGGAAAACACAGGACAGTGGTGAGTACACAGTGTAAACAATTTAGTGCCTGGGAACACTAGCGTTTCTAAAATCATAAAATAAATGGCATTAGTTTATGATTTTAGAAACTCTTGTGTCTCCGGGCACATTATTTTTGCGGCTGCCGTAGTGGTGGTAATACAAAAACACATTTCTCCATTAAAAATCTCTGTGTCTGTCTCTCTCTGTGTCTGTCTCTCTCTCTGTGTCTGTCTCTCTCTCTGTGTCTGTCTCTCTCTCTGTGTCTGTCTCTCTCTCTGTCTGTCTCTCTCTCTGTGTCTGTCTCTCTCTCTGTGTCTGTCTCTCTCTCTGTGTCTGTCTCTCTCTCTGTGTCTGTCTCTCTCTCTGTGTCTGTCTCTCTCTCTGTGTCTGTCTCTCTCTCTGTGTCTGTCTCTCTCTCTGTGTCTGTCTCTCTCTCTGTGTCTGTCTCTCTCTCTGTGTCTGTCTCTCTCTCTGTGTCTGTCTGTCTCTCTCTCTGTGTCTGTCTGTCTCTCTCTCTGTGTCTGTCTGTCTCTCTCTCTGTGTCTGTCTCTCTCTCTCTCTGTGTCTGTCTCTCTCTCTCTCTGTGTCTGTCTCTCTCTCTCTCTGTGTCTGTCTCTCTCTCTCTCTGTGTCTGTCTCTCTCTCTCTCTGTGTCTGTCTCTCTCTCTCTCTGTGTCTGTCTCTCTCTCTCTCTGTGTCTGTCTCTCTCTCTCTCTGTGTCTGTCTCTCTCTCTCTCTGTGTCTGTCTCTCTCTCTCTCTGTGTGTGTCTCTCTCTCTCTCTGTGTGTGTCTCTCTCTCTCTGTCTCCTATCTATTATCTTTCTTATACCTCCCAACCTTCCCGGATTCCGGGCGGTGTCCCGCTGATTAACAGAGAAAATCATTCTGCCCTGCCAAGCAGCGCCTTTCATAGACGGAAGCATTGCGATCACGTCATCGTGCTGCTTGCTTCGTTCAACCCCAGAAGACCAGCGCAGAAGAGAGCAGGTCTCCATTGCCGCCGGATGGCGCTGGAACAAGATTAAAGTGAGTTTGTTTAGTTTGTCTTTTTATCCTAATAAAAAAGTGTGTGCCATTATCTACGAGAGGGGGGAGGGGGCTCTATCTACAGGGGGGCTATATACTGGGGTGGGCTATCTGTGGAGCCCTATATACAGGGGTGGGCTATATGTGGAGCACTATATCCAGCGGTGGGCTATATCTACAGGGGGGCTATATACAGGGGTGGGCAATCTGTGGAGGACTATAGGGGGAGCTATATGTGGGACACTATATACAAGGGTGGGTAATATGGGGGGCACTATCTACAGGGTGCGCTGTGGCAGGCACTATCTACAGGTGGTATGGTGTGTGTGTGTGTGGGAAACAGTGTATGGTGTTATTATAATTTGAGGTGCCCTGTATGGCGCTATAATATTTAGGGGCGTAGTGTGAGGTATAATGAGAACTTTATTTTTGTTTATAGGTGTAGAAATGTTTGAAAAGTGAGAAGCTGAAGACATCTGAGCGGCAAACTGCAGAAATGGGCTGTGGCCGGGAGAAGTTTTAGGTCTGGACCGGATGGAAAAAAATAACTAGAATCTGAGACGTCACCGGTGAGTCAGTTAAAGAGGCTCTGTCACCACATTATAAGTCCCCTATCTCCTACATAAGTAGATGGGCGCCGTAATGTAGGTGAGCAGTGTTTTTTTATTTAGAAAAACCATCTTTTTTTTTTACCACGTTATGAGCGATTTTAGCTTTATTCTAATTAATTTCTTAATGCCCAACTGGGCGTGTTTTTACTTTAGACCAAGTGGGTGTTGTAAAGAGAAGTGTATGACCGTGACCAATCCGCGTCACAAAACTTCTCTCCATTCATTTACTCAGCGCACAGTGACACTGCGTTGTTCACGCTGTGCTGTCTTATACTGACACATTAACGTTCCTGAAGTGTCTTGACAGTGAATAGACATTCCTTCCAGCCAGGACTGGATGTGTATTCACAATCCTGACACTTCGGTAACGTTTGTGTGGGATTTATAGCAGAGCAAGCGTAATCTCGCGAGATCAGGCTGTAAAAGGTTACAGCGAGATTATGCTTGCTCTGCTGTAAATCCCACACAAACGTTACCGAAGTGTCAGGATTGTGAATAGACAACACATCCTGGCTGGAAGGAATGTCTATTCACTGTCAAGACACTTCAGTAACGTTAATGTGTCAGTATAAGACAGCACATACTGATCTAGCAGGATCTCTGCGCTGAGGAAATGAATGGAGGGAAGTGTATGACGCTGATTGGTCAGCGTCATACACTCCGCTGTACAACGCCCACTTGGTCTAAAATAAAAACACGCCCAGTTGGGCATTAAGAAACTAATTAGCATAAAGCTAAAATCGCTAATAACGTGGTAAAAATAGATTGTTTTTCTAAATAAAGAAACACTGCTGTCACCTACATTACTGCGCCCATCTCCTTATGTAGGAGATAGGGCACTTAGAATGTCGTGACAGAGCCTCTTTAATGTAATGGCTTGTTCTACCTCTAACCAGTACTGTAGTCACTGTATAATCTGCAGTGAGAGGATGGGTGGTATGATTATGATCTAATTTTTAAAAAAAAAATTTTTTGAAACCGCAACTTCCGGCATCTCCTTACCATTGTTCGGTTCATGCTGGCAGCTGGAAACAATTTAGTGCAAACCTATACGACAGGGGTTGCACTAAATTGAGCTGTATTTGTGCTGGTGTTGTATATATGTAATGAGCTGGGTTCTGGTGCTGTATATACGTACTGAGCTTGATTCTGGAGCTGTATTTATGTACGGAGCTTTGTTCTGGTACAGTATATGTAATAAGCTGTGTTCTGGTGCTGTGTGTGTGTGTGTGTGTGTGTGTGTGTGTGTGTATAAGTATAAAAAAAATGAGCGCTGTTCTGGTGCTGTATATATGTAATGAGCTGGGTTCTGGTTGTGTACAGAACTATATTGCTTGTAAAAGAGGTTGGTGGGTGGTGGTCAAGTGTCTTCTGCTTGATCGGATACTGCCCGCCACGTCTGGCGCCACCTGCCGCACCAGTCTCCATCCGTGCTGGAGCCACAGCCACCGCCCGGACTGTTTCAGGTACCCAAGCATTACTGTCTGCCATTGACTTCTGTATAGACTGTGACCTGGTCAGCTGCCTCCCCGCTACGGCGGAGCGGCCTAGTGGGTCCACATACCCTGTGTCCGTGACACACGTCATTGATTGGTAGGGAAAACAAACACGGCGAGGGGGAAGGAGATGTCGGGAAAGAGGGGGGTGGGGGGCGCCAAACTGAATTTTTGCCCCGGGTGCTGGAGAACCTAGCTACGCCTCTGGGAAAAGGATGGAGCTTAAGCTGTGCATGTTGAGCAGACAGATTTCCGTTCTCTTTTTTTACTGGGTAGAATAATATCACAGATCAATCTATCCTGTCTACTAAAACTCAACAGAAACCAGAAAGAATGGAGGCTAAATAATCCCAACTGATTGCACTTTCCATGAGCAAAATACTTCTGAGATCAATCAGGTAACCTAAATATTTCTCTGCTTTTTTTTTTATATATAAGAAATATAAAACACAACAATCCGTTTTCACTTAGCCCTAACAGCAGCACAATAATGGGGTATTTCTGCCCCTGTGTACTAGTAAGACAGATGGAATTTTTAATTTAATCTATCTTCTAAGCACTTCTATCTTCTAAACTCTTATTAACTAAAACCCCCTCCCTACAAAAGGTTGTCTAGCCCCTCCTACCATGTGTTTAGAAGTAGTAGCCTTAATTATGGCGTGAAGCTTGTGCTGCTGTTAGGACTAAGACCTCATGCACACGACTGTAATTTTCATCCGTTATTACGGAATGCGAAACCCGTACGAAATTGCAGACCCATCAATTTCTATTGGCCACGGACACCTTTCCGTATATTTACGGATGTCTGTCCGTGCTATAGAAATGATCTGCAATTCATAGGACATGTCCAATGCTTGTCCACAAATGCAGTATGGACTTGGTCATAGAAGTCTATGCGCGGTTCTGCAATTGCGGATGGCTACGGATGCGGACAGCAAAATCCCTTATGTTCGTCTGCACCTCCTGACGGCCGCAGCCATGGGTCGGCGAGCACTGGCCCCAGTCTCCTCCTCAGGAGACGCCAGCGCTCACTTCCACTCACCTCGGCCGGGTCCCGTAGGACTTTAATGTGTAATCAGCCCATGAGTGCCCTGGACTGTAAGAAGGGTCCAGTCCCTTTCTTCCAGGCCTAAGCATTGTTTGTCGTATCCTTGTTCGTCTCCTAGTGTGTTCCAGTTCCCAGTATTTCCTGTTCCTGTATCCTGTGCTTTCCTGGTCAAGTGCCGTGCCGTGCTGAGCTGTAGTCGTGCTGTGCTGTACACACGCCTGTCCTGCTACACCACGCCTTAAGTCTGCCTGCTGCCTAGTCCCAGCCGTGCCTGCCTTGCTACTGTCCGAGTTGCCACAGGTACCCTATACTAACTATAGACTATACGAACTATAGACTGTGACCTGCCCCCTGTTGGCCAACTGCCATACCGCCAAGGTATGGCCCAGTGTATCCACGAACCCTACGTGACAGTACGCACAGGCCATGGACCCCGCTGGTAGATCCAAGACCAAGATGACGTCACAAGTGATGCAGACGGATATGCTGGACCACCGGTCTCGACAGGACCAACTCCTCTAGGCCTTGAACATTCTCGCACGTCGGCAGGAGGCACAAGCTGCCATTCCTCCTACTACACCTCCTGGCAGTACTCATCCTCAGACTACACCCCCTGGCAGTGTTGATCGTCATTTTTCTTTGCCACTTCCTGACCGCTATGATGGAGACGCAGGCACCTGTCGTGGATTTTTGAACCAGTGTCAGATCCACTTCAGCCTGTATTCAAGGGCATTTTCGTCTGATGGCGCAAGGGTCGCTTTCATCATCTCTCTTCTTACTGGCAAGGCCCTTGCATGGGCGAATCCTATCTGGGAGAGACGAGGACCAGAGACCTGTGACTTCCAGGTGTTCCTCCGGACATTTCGCACAGTGTTTGACGAGCCTGGACGAGTCTTTTCTGAAGCAGCTTACTTGCTGAACCTGCGCCAAGGAGACATCTCCGCGGGCGAGTACGCCATCCACTTGGCGGGAGAACTGTTGTGGAACAATGAGGCCCCGGTGGCTAAATTCTGGCATGGGCTGTCTTTTAAAATTAAGGATGAATTTGCCACTCAAGACCTGCCGTCTACCCTGGATGACCTCATCCTTCTGGACGCCTGGATTGAAGGCTCCGAGAACGGCTCCAAGAGGTTAGTCGGGAGAGAGGTCTTCCTAGACTGTTCCCTACCTTGCAGCAACCCCTGCTGTCCTCAGATGCCGATCATCCTAAGGAGTCTGAGGATGGACCAATGTAAGCTATCTACCCAGGAGAGACCGCAGACGCACTTCGGGACTCTGTCTTTATTGCGGCCTCGGAGGCCATCTTTTGCGTTTTGTGTCCCCAAAGCCTAGGGTTGGTAGGATAAACAACCTTGGGCAAAGAAGGACTCCCGTCTAATTTGTCCATACCCGTGACCATAGTGTCCGGTGAGAAAACGCATCAGGTCTCTGCGTATCTGGACTCTGGATCCGCTGCTAATTTCATTTGTAGAGACCTGGTGGACCTTCTTCAATTACCCACTACACCTTTGGAGAGACCGTTGATGGTTGCATCGGTAAATGGACTATCTCTGCGAGACCCAGTTATAGCCGTGACCAAGCTGCTGAGGCTCCAAGTAGGGGGCTCTCCTCTCCTCTCCGAGCTTCTATCTTTCTATGTCCTATCCAAGGCCGTTAACCCTGTGCTGCCTTGGCTCCGACTACATGCCCCAGTACTGGAATAGAGATAAGGAGGAAAAAACGGGATCCACGGCACTGCTTAATGTAATTAGTTTAATAACGATGGATGCTACGCGTTTCGATACCGGACTGGCATCTTCATCAGGCATATCAAGGGGATAGTACAGAGGACACATATATATACACAAATGTACAAAATTGAAATCAAGCTCATTGGGCCAGTTCAGACCAGCCTCCTGGCCAGAAAAACCGCCAAAAACAGCAGGTCAAAGTTCAGCACATGTCATAACATAAACATAATACAAAATGAAAAAATGGGGTGAATGCAATAACAAATGAAGTGCTAACAGATAGTACATGTTGTTAGATGTCACATTTAGTATAGTAAATCTATGAACAAACAGATCCGTTCAGTTCCTGAACCAAAATGATTATCGGCATTCAGTACAAATAACATATTGTTTATACACGTGTTTTATATGTGGTATATGGAAGGGATAGATGATATGGAGTTGTCAGGGGGATGGTGAGATAGTACGATGTCTAGAGAATGTTTTATTTGTACGAGATCCTAATATAGCGCATAGTAGCGCGTTGTCATGGTAACCTGTAAACACAGATATACCGGAAGAGAAGGGAAACTATGTTGGAACGCATAGTGAAGCGCAACAGCGTGCAGTGGGAAAGTTTTGCTAAAAATGTTTTCGTTACAATCAGTCATAAGTGGCCAAAGATAGAAGCAACAGGGTATAAGTTTATTATAAGTATGATAGAAATACTGAGAAATAATATTGTAATATAAATAATGAAGTCATGAAGAACACTAACAGCTAAAGGGCCGAACAGGTTCGATGTGGGGAACAATGCAATCAATTAGATGAGCAGCTATTATTATTTTTTATTTATTGTTTATTTATTCATTATTATTATTTTATTTTAATTACTATTTCTCTTTCTATATATTATGTCTTATACATTTATATGGCATACACAATCATATTTCAGTCCTATATATTTTTTTATTTTTTTTATAATGCAATTAGGTGATATGCTTCAATTAGCTGCTCATCTAATTGATTGCATTGTTCCCCACATCGAACCTGTTCGGCCCTTTAGCTGTTAGTGTTCTTCATGACTTCATTATTTATATTACAATATTATTTCTCAGTATTTCTATCATACTTATAATAAACTTATACCCTGTTGCTTCTATCTTTGGCCACTTATGACTGATTGTAACGAAAACATTTTTAGCGAAACTTTCCCACTGCACGCTGTTGCGCTTCACTATGCGTTCCAACATAGTTTCCCTTCTCTTCCGGTATATCTGTGTTTACAGGTTACCATGACAACGCGCTACTATGCGCTATATTAGGATCTCGTACAAATAAAACATTCTCTAGACATCGTACTATCTCACCATCCCCCTGACAACTCCATATCATCTATCCCTTCCATATACCACATATAAAACACGTGTATAAACAATATGTTATTTGTACTGAATGCCGATAATCATTTTGGTTCAGGAACTGAACGGATCTGTTTGTTCATAGATTTACTATACTAAATGTGACATCTAATAACATGTACTATCTGTTAGCACTTCATTTGTTATTGCATTCACCCCATTTTTTCATTTTGTATTATGTTTTTTATGTTATGACATGTGCTGAACTTTGACCTGCTGTTTTTGGCGGTTTTTCTGGCCAGGAGGCTGGTCTGAACTGGCCCAATGAGCTTGATTTCAATTTTGTACATTTGTGTATATATATGTGTCCTCTGTACTATCCCCTTGATATGCCTGATGAAGATGCCAGTCCGGTATCGAAACGCGTAGCATCCATCGTTATTAAACTAATTACATTAAGCAGCGCCGTGGATCCCGTTTTTTCCTCCTTATCTCTATTAATTTGGCAACCCCGTGGGAGTTTGCGTTGGGATTGGCAGCAGCTTATCTACTACGAATTACATGCCGGTAATTCACAACCTCATAGGTGAGCATTTATGTGCGTTATCTCCGCTCATTTTCTATTGATACCGCAAGTTTTGGCGCCGTGTCCTTTTTTGTTTCACTTCACCAGTACTGGAATGGAACTCTGGAGAGGTTCTCCAGTGGGCCCCCGAGTGTCAGCCATTGCAAGGTGCAGATTCGTTCGGCTCAGCCTCCGCCGCCTCGGTCATTGTCAGGATTGCCTGGTCATTATGCTGCATTTTCAGACGTCTTCAGCAAAAGAGAGGCGGAGACACTGCCCCCACACCGGGCGTATGACTGTCCTATCGAGCTGATTCCTGGTGCATCCCTTCCCCTTGTTGGGGTATATCCTCTCTCCTTGCCAGAGAGACTGTCCATGCCCTATTGACTACATACCCCCTGAGGAAACACTGATCGCGAAACACGCGTTGGGGTTCAACACACGTCATGCAGGCGGTTAGGACCAGTGAGATGGGTAAGGTAATGCTTTTTAATGGACACTAGTGGCATTCCCTTCTATGATATGGACTGATTTGTCCAGACTTTATGCACTTGCACTTTTTGATAGGGTGCCACCATTCTTGGAACTCTGCATCACCTATACCTTAAACTAGAAAAATCAGTCCATATCATAGAAGGGAATGCCACTAGTGTCCATTAAAAAGCAACACCTTACCCATCTCACTGGTCCTAGCAGCCTGCATGATGTGTGTTGAACCCCAACGCGTGTTTCACGATCAGTGCTTCCTCAGCGGGTATATGTGAGATAGGGTGCCACCATTCTTGGAACTCTGCATCACCTATACCTTAAACTAGAGATTATAGTATACCTTGTCTAAAGCATAGGTTTTATTATCCTGACATGTACATGTGAGCTTGTATAGAGTCTTCTAGGTTTTGATACCATTTTTAATTGGCTGTCTAAACTTCATGTTAAATAAAATTGTTATATAGCTATTGTACTCCGTTTTTCTGTATGGCATTAATTGTGGAGTGGCCTCATGGTTATGAAAGGGAAGAGGTCTTGTGGACATATCTCAGCCCGTTACCGTACTATTCTTGGCGTTTATATATTAGTAAATCTAATGTCACTATTTTTCTGTTTGAGATGGAACAAATCATTTGCTTTCCACACACATATTTATTTGTGTATATGTAGAGATAAGCAGCACTCTGCGACAGATTCCAACACGGTAATGGGTGCAAGCAGGTAATCCAGATCCGTGTATTATAAAACATAAACGAAAGAAATCCCACAGCACTCCGATGGTTCCAAAAAGTATGAGATTTATTCAGTCAACAGCTGCAACGTTTCCATCCTGCTATAGGACCTTTTTCAAGCATAGTGACACAGCAATACATGCAGGTATATAAGACATGTGCTGTCACTATGCTTGAAAAAGGTCCTATATCAGGATGGAAACGTTGCAGCTGTTGACTGAATAAATCACATAGTTTTTGCAACCATCGGAGTGCTGTGGGATTTATTTCGTATATATATATATATATATATATATATATATATATATACTACCGTTCAAAAGTTTAGGGTCACTTAGAAATGTCCTTAATTTTTAAAGAAGAGCAGTTTTTTTTCAATGAAGGAAACATTAAATTAATCAGAAATACACTCTATACATTGTTAATGTGCTAAATGACTATTCTAGCTGCAAACGTCTGGTTTTTAATGCAATATCTACATAGGTGTATAGAGGCCCATTTCCAGCAACCATCACTCCAGTGTTCTAGTGGTACATTGTGTTTGCTAACTGTGTTAGAAGGCTAATGGATGATTAGATTTACCTTCCCAAATTATAGGGAATCCCAATAAGTGAATTTCTTTGAATCAGACGCAATTGTTCTAAATTTGAAGACTTTAAAGGAGAGGCTTAAGATCTTACATCCCGTATAGATACAATAGAGCCATTAGACAAGATAGGAAGTAAATCCTTGATGGGTTAAAAAAAGAAAAGTATGATAGAGTACGGTTTATTTCAAGGTATGGTTCCCATTGGAATTTGTTACGCAATTTAATGTTTAAAAACTTGCCACATGTAACTTTGGACAAGAAGATGGGCTCAATAGTTGGGGATGCACCAAGTATGGTACCAAGAAAAGCTCCCACTTTAAAAGATCTCTTAGTGAGCTCTGAATTTAAAAGAAAGACCATAGATAACGAAACATGGTGAAATAAACGTCCAAAGGGGACTATGTCCATAGTTACATAGTACGGCTGAAAAAAGACACATGTCCATCAATTGTTGAAAATATGTTTTGAAGTCCGATACCTTCTTCGATAGTGAACATAAAAGAGAATTTAAGGTCCATAATTTTATTAACTGTCCAACTATTGTGCTCTATTCAATCATATGCCCATGTTGCAAGCAATACATTGGAAAAACGATCTCTCTGACATCACAAAGGGTGAAATGAAAAGCCCATTGGCAGAACATTTTAAAATGCATCATAGACAATCACCCAAGGGTTGAAAATTTATGGGACTTTATCAACTCTTTGAGGATAGAAGAGGTGGCGATCGTAACCGCATTCTCTTACAGGAAGAAACTATGTGGATTTACACATTGGGAACTATTAATCCTAGAGGACTAAACAATGAAATAAAATTCAATATGTTTTTATGACATATTCAATAAATTATTTTCCCATATTGGTGGACATGTATTCTGTGGGGTTGACGGTATGCCAGTCTCTCGGACTCCACCTATGGATCGATCACCAAGCGACTTATCCTCAAACTGATTCAACCCAATCTGGGCAAACACTTTGTGAAACCCTTTTACATAGTTACATCGTTACATAGTACGGCTGAAAAAAGACACATGTCCATCAAGTTCAACCAAGGGACGGGAAAAGGGAAGGAAAAATTTCTATACATAGGAGCTAATACTTTTTTGTTCTAGGAAATTATCTAACCCTTTTTTAAAGCCATCTACTGTCCCTGCTGTGACCAGCTCCTGCGGTAGGCTATTCCATAGATTCACAGTTCTCACAGTAAAGGCTTGTCGCCTCTGCAGGTGGAACCTTTTTTTCTCCAGACGGAGGGAGTGCCCCCTTGTTTTTTGAGGGGGTTTTACATGGAACAGGATTTCACCATATTTTTTGTATGTGCCTTTAATATATTTATATAAGTTAATAATGTCCCCCCTTAGTCGTCTTTTTTCAAGACTAAATAGGTTTAATTCTTTTAATCTTTCCTCATAACTTAAATTCTCCATGCCCCTAATTAGCTTCGTTGCTCTTCTTTGTATTTTTTCCAACTCCAGGGCATCCTTTCTATGAACTGGAGCCCAGAACTGAACTGCATATTCTAGATGAGGCCTCACTAATGCTTTGTAAAGTGGCAATATTACATCCCTGTCCCGCGAGTCCATGCCTCTTTTAATACACGACAATATCCTGCTGGCCTTTGAAGCAGCTGATTGACACTGCATGCTGTTATTTAGTTTATGATTTACAAGTACACCCAGATCCTTCTCAACAAGTGAATCCGCCAGTGTAGCTCCCCCTAGGACATATGATGCATGCAGGTTGTTGGTACGCAGATGCATAAGTTTACATTTATCTACATTAAACTTCATCTGCCAAGTGGACGCCCAAACACTGTTTGTTTAAATCCGCTTGCAATTCATGAACATCTTCCATAGACTGAACTATATTACATAGCTTGGTGTCATGTGCAAAAATAGAAATAGTGCTATTAATCCCATCTTCTAGATCATTAATAAATAAGTTGAATAATAGTGGTCCCAGCACTGAACCCTGGGGTACACCACTTATTACTGGGGACCATTCAGAGTAGGAATCATTGACCACAACTCTCTGGATACGGTCCTTGAGCCAATTCTCAATCCAATTACAAACTATATTTTCTAAACCTATAGTCCTTAATTTACACATTAGGCGTCTATGGGGGACAGTGTCAAATGCCTTTGCAAAGTCCAAAAACACTAAATCCACAGCGGCCCCTCTGTCTAGGCTTCTGCTTACCTCTTCATAAAAACAGATTAGGTTAGTTTGACAACTTCTGTCCTTAGTAAAACCGTGCCGGCTGTCACTTGTAATACTATTTTTTTTGTCACATAATCCTGTATATAGTCCCTCAATAGCCCCTCAAACATTTTCCCCACGATGGATGTTAAGCTTACTGGTCTATAATTACCCGGGGAAGACCTAGAGCCCTTTTTGAAAATAGGCACCACATTTGCCCTGCGCCAGTCCCTTGGCACTATACCAGTCACTAGAGATTCTCTGAATATTATGAAAAGGGGGACAGAAATAACTGAACTAAGCTCTTTAAGAATTCTAGGGTGTAACCCATCTGGTCCCGGGGCATTGTGCACATTTATTTTATTTAATTTAGCTTGGACCATATCTACATTCATCCAATTCAGTATATCAACTGATATATTAACAGCACTGGCACCGGCTACATCAGCTGCTCTTTCTTCTGTTGTATATACAGAGCTAAAGAACCCATTTAGTAACTCTGCCTTCTCTTGATCCCCTGTGACCAACTCCCCATTACCATTATCTAGGGGTCCTACATGTTCAGACCTTGGCTTTTTAGCATTTATATACTTGAAGAATTTTTTGGGATTTGTTTTACTATCCTTGGCCACCTGCCTTTCATTTTGTATTTTTGCTAATTTTATTACCTTTTTACAGATTTTATTAAGCTCTTTATATTTTACAAAGGCTGCAGATGTACCCTCAGATTTGTATTTTTTAAATACCCTTTTTTTTGTCATGTATTGCCCCTTTCACAGAAGGTGTAAGCCATGTGGGATTTAATTTGAGTAGTTTATACTTGTTACCTATAGGAATAAATTTTGCACTGGAATAACCCAAAGTAGATTTGAAAATCTCCCATTTATCATTTGTCCCATTATTTGACATTAGTTCTTCCCAGTCTATGTCCTGAATTGCAGCCCTGATCCTGGGGAAATTGGCTTTCTTAAAATTAAATGTTTTTGCCCTCCCAGCCTGCGTTTGTTTTTTACTGTATAGGTAAAATGTAACTATATTGTGATCACTGTTACCGAGGTTTTCACGAACATTGACATTCCCAACAAGATCTGCATTATTAGAAATGACCAGATCCAACAGAGCTTCACCTCTAGTCGGGTCTTCCACAAACTGGCCCATAAAATTTTCCTGCAACCGGTTGAGGAAATGTCTCCCCTTTGCAGTTGAAGCTGAACCATGACACCAATTAATATCCCGGAAATTAAAATCTCCCATTATCACTACAGTACCCGCCTGTGCAGCCCGCTCCATCTGTTTATATAGCTGACCTTCCATCTCCTCAGTTATATTGGGGGGTCTATAGATTACACCAAAAGTAATTTTTTCAGTGTTTACCTTCCTTTCTAGTTCCACCCACAAGGTTTCAACCTCCTCACAATCTTCACCCACTATTGTCTCTTTCACACTCGCCTTCAGATCATTTCTCACATACAGACATACACCACCGCCTTTCCTATTTGTCCTGTCTTTCTGAAACAGGGTAAAACCCTCTTTGAGAAGGGAAAGACTTCCATTCTTTTAAAATAGGAATGGATGAACTTATATGATGAATGAACCATCAATTCTGACTATTTTCTGCCTCCGAGTGGTGGGGACTCGGTCCCTACAGATTTATATCTGTATTGGACCCACTCCCTGCCATTCGGAGGCAGATATTAAACCCCTGAATTCCCTAAAAAGTCTTTTGGGTTTTGGGGAACCCGGTGGAACACTGTCATATCTCGAAAATTAAAAAATCTGTTTTTCACTTTGGTGGGGGATGCGTGGATTTATCTGGGCTGGCTGTATACCAGCGCCCCATGGTTCTCCACGCACCAACCACCAGACTTAAAATAGGAGTCTCCCTTCAGAAATATTATTTTCTTGTGACAAATTGGTAGGCCTAGTAGATGCTGTCTGTCCCTGAGTGGTGGGGACGCGGTCCCTTCGGGAAAAAAAAGTTTTTCTGAATTGGACTTGCTCCCTGTCACCAGGAGACAGACGACATATCAATTTTTTTTAATAGATGAAACTCTGTGGGGCATTCTTTTTCATCCCTATAATTAATAGGCATATTACCTCTTTTGGACTCATGGACTGTCCCATGATAGAATTTGTCTGGGACTCGTTTTATATCATCCGGAAATGCATCATGCATCTCTTCAGAATTAAAAATGTATTTAATAAAATTTTTATTTTTTTTATTTTTTTTTCAATTTTTCTTTATTTTCAATTATATTATGCTTTTATATATTTGTCATTTTTATTTTATTTAAAGACACTACTGATCACTAATTGGTTTGTCAGGGATAAATGACCCAAATAAATAAGATTTTATATCCAATGTACTGTAGGTATATTTCATAGTACCAAATATATCTGGCTCGGGTATACTCCCTGCTTACTCCTTCTTCGAGACTGCGTCTCGTCATAAAGATTTTAAAATATTTCTCCAATAAACATGGGAATTGTTCTTCCCTTTTAAAAACCACTACTAGCGCTGGATCATCCTTCTCTTTCCTTGCAACATATACCGCGGGGATCCGAGCGACATCTCAGCAGACGCAGAACCGGTGAGCTGGAGGTTTTCTCCCTTTCTTACCAAATATATGTGTATGTTTCCCGATAGAACTGCTTGATGGAATATTTATGGGAATTTATAAAAATGAAAGACATGCATGTCATAACGTTCCAGGTTTGAATTACCGGAATAGAATCCGTATCTAATGATAGATCTTAACATATGGGTCTAGTTCCCTTTAAATTCGGCACTATAAAGATGCCAGACTTCATTGAACTTACGGAATAGCTCTGAGGAAATCCCGGTCTGGGATGAAACGTGTCGGCTGATTAATCAATCCACACCTGGCAGGTAGTGACGTCAACCGTGCCTCGTTCTGCAGTCTTCAGCGTTGCCGAAAACTCCATGTGGATACCAGCACAGCACGATACTGACTCTTCAGAGAGTGCTTCATTGCCAATTTTATTCACCCTCATGTGAAATCTCCGCTGCCCCCGAGTATATGAAAATCTAAGCCGCTTAAATAAGCATCCACCATTGATGGACTGGGTACAAGAGAGATCTCCTTTGTGAGAATTAAGAGCGGCCATTGAAAGATCGAAGGGGCAAAAACCTGACTGGTATAGCTCAAAAATCTATTTCAACTCAACGCGTGTTCCAGGAGGAAGAACACAGTGGAAAGGAGGGAATCTCCAGTCTACCCTAAATTATGAGAAACCAACATAAAGATGAGTATTAAACAGATATGTAGTCTTTACTCACACTATCATTACCATCTTATAAAAATATAAAAAAGGAGAAAAAAAACGCAAGTGTGAACTGAGACCAAGGGTTCCTGAACAAAAATCTTAGGAAAAAGCAGTTTTCCAGTTAAATACTCTTGTCTCTTGAATAACCTATGCATCGAATTTATACTACTTAGAAAATGATGTGTTATGTTTAGAGGGGGATAAATTGATGGAAGTAATGTTATAAATGTATGTGTTGGTATCCTGGCCAGGAGACCTTTTTAATTGTGCACATCTGGTTTGAAAAAAAATGTGTTAATTCAAACCTTTTCCTCTTCCTGAAAAATTTCTTTCATTATGGAAAGAGGAAAGAGATATTTTATATATATATATATATATATATATATATAATAAGTAAATCCTTTCAAAATACGAGACAGCACACCTTGATAGTGAAAAAAGTGGATTTATTCACCACATGCGACGTTTCAGCCCTACTCCAATGGGGCCTTTCTCAAGCATTATATATATATATATATATATATATATATATATATATATTTTTTTTATATAGAATTTTAAAATTTATACAAAATTAATCTTATCCCAAAGAGTGTCTGGTTTGTTTTGGAAAATATTTTTTTCTTTCTTCTTCTTTTTACATTAGTCTCTAGTTTGATAATTAGACGCCTCCACAGGTCCTCAACTGGCAGCTTCATTAAATAGTGCCCGCAAAACGCCAGTGTCTACAGTGAAGAGGCGACTCTGGGATGCTGGCCTTCAGGGCAGAGTGGCAAAGAAAGCCATATCTGAGACTGGCTAATAAAAGGAAAAGATTAATATGGGCAAAAGCACAGACATTGGACAGAGGAAGATTGGAAAAAAGTGTTATGGACAGACGAATCGAAGTTTGAGGTGTTTGGATCACACAGAAGAACATTTGTGAGACGCAGAACAACTGAAAAGATGCTGGAAGAGTGCCTGACGCTATCTGTCAAGCATGGTGGAGGTAATGTGATGGTCTGGGGTGGCTTTGGTGCTGGTAAAGTGGGAGATTTGTACAAGGTAAAAGGGATTTTGAATAAGGAAGGCTATCACTCAATTTTTCAATGCCATACCCTGTGGACAGCGCTTGATTGGAGCCAATTTCATTCTACAACAGGACAATGACCCAAAGCACACCTCCAAATTATGCAAGAACTATTTAAGGAAGAAGCACGCTGCTGGTATTCTATCTGTAATGGAGTGGCCAGCGCAGTCACCAGATCTCAACCCCATAGAGCTGTTGTGGGAGCAGCTTGACCGTATGGTACGCAAGAAGTGCCCATCAAGCCAATCCAACTTCTGGGAGGGCCTTCTGGAAGCATGGGGTGAAATTTCTCCCGAATACCTCAGCAAATTAACAGCTAGAATGACAAAGGTCTGCAATACTGTAATTGCTGCAAATGGAGCATTCTTTGACGAAAGCAAAGTTTGAAGGAGAAAATTATTATTTCAAATAAAAATAATCATTTTTAACCTTGCCAATGTCTTGACCATATTTTCTAGTCATTTTGCAACTCATTTGATAAATAGAAGTGTGAGTTTTCATGGAAAACACTATTGTCTGGGTGACCCCAAACTTTTGAACGGTAGTGTGTGTGTGTGTGTGTGTGTGTGTGTGTGTGTGTGTGTGTGTGTATATATATATATATATATATATATATATATAACAGCTTGTTGCTTTATTAAAACAAACACTAAAACCCTCATTGGTTTGGTCCGAGCCTACCCTTGTAGTTTACCTAGTGGTACAAACCAGTTGGCAGCTTCTGATTGGACGGTTTGAATGATCCCATCCTCAGAGTTCCTCTGCACCAGCCGTCTCCATAGAACTGTTGGTGTCAGTTGAGCGGATAATAGACAGTGAGAGACTTGAGATTTGTTTAAGAGACGATGTTTAGGGCTGGTCTTAAGTGTGTGCGACCTGTACGTAATCACGTGGCGCTGCACCCTCCCAGCATGTAGGGGGCACCACTGGGCTCTGCCACTATTCTGTCCTCTCCTCCTCGTTACACACACACGGAGGAAACCAGAGCAGAGGAGGAAGCTCGTCTTGCAAGAAACCTGTGATCCTGTCAGCAAGGAGAGATGTAAGTGTCTGTGTTTGTTTGTGTGTGTATATTCCAGTATGTGTGTGTATGTGTGTATATATGTCTTTGTTAGTGTGTGTGTGTGTGTGTGTGTGTATATATATATATATATATATGTGCCTGTGGGTGTAGTTATCAGTGTGATATCTGTGATTTTACATAGGACTGCATGTAATATCTGCACAGTGTATATATGGGTATGTATGTAAAGTGTCTTTGTGCTTGTAGATATGTGCGCAAATATGGCAGCTAAGAGCTTTTATAATGTGACATCTAGTCATGAAATATGGACAGAACCGGAGGAAAGTCTTTCAGCTTATGTGAAGCAGTAAATGACTCTACAACTTGTAATGTTTATACAAGGACCTTCCCAAGAAACTTTCCTCATCCTCTGTTGTAATATTATACAATGCGCGGACCTGACATTATATCTGGCAATGATTGTTACTTCACGGTCCAGTCACTAGTACAGCTGTAAGGAAGGCGAGGACTACAGGCAGGAGAACAGACATAAGACACTAAAGGGGGGGGCGGTCATTTATCAACTCTTCTACGCCAGGCGTAGAGCACACCTCCCAACCGTCCCGGATCCGGCGGGACAGTCCCGGTTTCTCACCGCTGTCCCGGGCAGTCTGCAAAATGTCCCGCTGGCCGCTGCATCAAAACAGCTGGGATCGATGCCGGCCTGGGAGTTGACCAGTCCAGTCACCTGACCTCACCTGGACTGGTCCACTCCCGGGCCGGCATCGACACCAGTGAGAACGCCGCTGCAAGACTCCTGCCTTCTTCTGACGGTGAGTGACGTCAAAGCAGAGCGGAGAGTGGCAGCAGTAGGACCGGCCTCCGCTCTGGCGGCAATGTGGCACCTACAGGGGGACTGTGTGGAGCAATCTACAGGGGTGCTGTATCTGGCGCTATCTACAGGGGTGCTGTATCTGGCGCGATCTACAGGCGGGGGCGCTGTGTGTGGCGCTATCTACAGGGGGGCTGTATCTGCAGCTATCTACAGGGGGGCTCTGGTGGATGATTTTTCCATTGACCGGTAGCAGAGTTACACAACTGGAAAAAAAAATCCCCATCATGTAACTCTGCTACCTGCCAATTGAAAAGTCATCCACCACAGGGTCTCCCTCTTGACTTTCATTGTTCTCAGCCTTTTGGTTTGTCCTGCAGCTGCTGCAGTGATGAGCAAATGTTATTCCCAAGATTGGAAAAGTAACAAAGACGATATAACCTGAAATATAATATCTGTAATATCCAGACAGTCTAGAGATCCGCAGTGAGAATTTGCGCGTGTTATTTGCAGAAGGATCTGGCCGTGATTTGATGTGTGTATGCGCGATATTGGGCGTGGTTAGGGCCGTGTCTTAAAATGTCCCTCTTTTCCGAATTCAAAAGTTGGGAGGTATGGGCGTAGAAAAGTCGCAAAAGGGATTAAAAGTCGCATTTTGTGATGCAAATTGCAATTTTTTCCCTTTTGTGCCACTTTCCACACTTGTGTCAAAATGGGGCGTGGTTGAGGGAAAGGGGTGTCGCCACTGAGCAAACAAATTTATTATGATTATCCCAGAAAACTGGCGTAAATTATAGTGGAAATCTACGCCAGCTCCTCGCTAACGTATATTTCACTCCATGGGGCATAGCAAGGTAGAGGCCCGCGCTGGACCTCACAGATCTGGCACAGGTAAGAATTTTCTGTAAAAGCAGAATGAGCCATTACAGAAGAGAGAAAGCAGAAGACATTGGGACCCTAAAGAGGTCAGGAGCTTTAAATTGTTTGGGGTTTCCGTAAAAAAATCTTCTGTGCGTGAATATAACCTTAAAGAACCAATTCCTGTTTAACCCCTTAACTGCTTACCGCAAAATGACGTGTCAGATATGTCATAGTGCGGGGGGTGATGTATGGAGCGCTCACGCGCTGTGCGTGCACCATACGCTGCGGTTGTCAGCTGTGTATTACAGATGACACCCGGGACTAACGGCCAGAAACGGTGATCGCGCTGATTTCCGGCTGTTTAATCCCCCAAATGCTGCGGTCAATCGCGACGGCAGCATCTAAGGTGTTAAAAAGGGCGCGGCCCCTTTGTCAGCTCGTCACCGCCCCCGCAATGAGATCGCTGGGTCACTATGATTGTCATGGCAGCTCAGGGCCTAATGAAGCCCCCAGGACTGCCTTCACTCTGCCTCTCCTAAGCCCTTAGTGCTTGGACCCCCACCAATCAAAACATCTGACATGTCACTATGACATGTCAGAAGTTTGTTAAACGTTTAGCTACACTTTAAGGCTGGATTCACACGAGGTCATTACATGCGTAATTGACGGACGTATTTCTGCCGCAAGTCCCGGACTGAACACAGTGCAGGGACCTGGGCTCCTATCATCATACTTATGCATGATGCTAGGAGTCCCTGCCTCGCTGCCGGACAACTGTCCCGTACTGAAAACATGATTACAGTACGGGGCGGTTGTCCGGCAGCGAGGCAGGGACTCCTAGCATTGTACATAACTATGATGCTAGGAGCCCGGCTCCCTGCACTTTGTTCGGTCCAGGACTTGCGGCCGAAATACGTCCGCCAATTACGGACGTAATGACCTCGTGTGACTCCAGCCTAACAGAAGCCTATGGAAATTACATTATACTGCAATACATTAGTATTGCAGTGTATTGTACCAGTGATCTAACAATCGCTGGTTCATGTCCCCTAGCAAAAAAAAGTGAAATAAAGTTTAGTAAGGAAAAAAAGAACAAATTAAAAGTTAAAAGAAAACACTTTCCAAGTTTTCCTCTAAAATAATGTAAAAAAAAAAAAAAAGTTAACAAAATTGGTATAGCTGCTACTGAACTATTAAAATATAGCGTTATTTAATGCGCATGGTGAACGAAAAAATGTTTAAAACCCCAAAATTGCTGTTTTTTGGTCAACTTAGCTCTTTAACCCCTTCCCGCTCCTGGACGTACTATTAGGTCATGGCAGCTGTATCGTTCGCGCTCCATGACCTAATAGTACGTCTCGGGAGTAACGGCCGTTTCGGCCGTCCTCCCGACACATACAGGAGCTGTGACAGCTGCTGTCTTGTACAGCAGCTGTCACAGCTCCTACAGCGGGAACCGATCGCTGTCTCCCCGCTGATTAACCCCTTAAAAGCCGCGTTCTATAGAGATCGCGGCTTTTTAGGGGTTAAGCTGCCACCGCCGGCCTGCTACACGATAGCGGCCGGCGATGGTGACTATGGCAACGGGACACCAAACAATGGCGTCCGGCTATGCCATAGACGGAAGCCTAGTGGGTCCTGACAATGTCAGGACCCACTATGCTTGCTGTCAGTGAGTAGCTGACAGCTCTAATACACTGCGCTACGCATGTAGTGCAGTGTATTAGAATAGCTATCAGGGCCTCCTGCCCTCAAGTCCCCTAGTGGGACAAAGTAATAAAGTAAAAAAAAGATGTGTAAAAATAAGAAAATAAAAGTTGTAAAAGTGATCAAAGAAAAAATCCCCCCTTTTCCCTTATCAGTCATTTTATTATTAATAAAAATATATAAACAAGCAAATAAACTATACATAATTGGTATCGCGGCGTCCGTAACGGCCTGAACTACAAAATTATTTTGTTATTTATCCCGCACGGTGAACGCCGTAAAAGAAAATAATAAATCGAACCACAATCACAATTGTTTGGTCACTTCACCTCCCAAAAAATGGAATAAAAAGAGATCAAAAAGTCGCATGTACCGAAAAATGGTACTGATCGAAACTACAGTTCGTTACACAAAAAAAAAAAGTCCTCGCACGGCTTTATTGATTGAAAAATAAAGTTCTGGCGCCTAGAATAAGGTAACACAAAAAGTGAATGATTTTTTACAAAACATATTTTATTGTGCAAACGCGATAAGACATAAAAAAAAACTATAAACCTAGGGTATCGCCGTAATCGTATCGCCCTGCAGAATAAAGTGAATATGTCATTTATAGCGCACGGTGAACGCTGTAAAAAGAAATAGAAATAAAGACAATAGTAGAATTGCTGTTTTTTAGTCACCACGCCACCTAAAAATAGAATAAAAACTGATCAAAAAGCCGCATGCACCCCAAGAAAACTACAATGGATTCCTCAAGGGGTCTAGTTTCCAAATTGGGGTCACTTTTGGGGGGTTTCCAATGTTTTGGCACCACAAGACCTCTTCAAACCGGACATGGTGCCTAATAAAAAAAGAGGCCTCAAAATCCACTAGGTGCTCCTTTGCTTCGGAGGCCAGTGCTTCTGTCCATTACCGCACTAGGGCCACATGTGGGATATTTCTCAAAACTGCAGAATCTGGGCAATAAGTATTAAGTTGCGTTTCTCTGATAAATCCTTTTGTGTTATAAAAAAAAAATGGTATAAAGAGGATTTTCTGACAAAAAAAAATTTAAATTTCACCTCTACTTTGCTCTAAATTTCTGTGAAACACCTAAAGGGTTCATAAACTTTGTAAATGCTGTTGTGAATACTTTGAGGGGTCTAGTTTCTAAAATGGGGTGTTTGATGGGGGTGTCTAATATATGGGCCCCTCAAAGCAACTTCAGAACTGAACTGTAACCTAAAAAAATAAATAAATGTGGCAATACTTCGCTTCTTACATTATACGGATAATGAGCCGTGCCCACCCCGAGATGACCCCAGTTTTGACTGTATAAACGGAGACCCCTATTAGACCGTTTCAGTGCCCGGTTTTCCCAAGCAAACACCCCCGAGAAGTGTATTTCTATAGATGAGTCCCTGGTACATTTTAAAGGGAGGGTTCAATTCCGCGTGTACCTGCCGGGTAAGAGGGCAAGGTATGGCGTGAAGATGTATAAGCTATGTGAGAGTGCATCAGGGTATACCTTCAGGTTTAGGATATATGAAGGAAAGGCCACCTCCAAACCAGACTGCATCCTGGACTACAATAGGTACATGAGAGGGTTGGACTAGTCAGATCAAATCCTGAAGCCCTACAGCGCCATGCGGTGAGGTATAAGAAGCTGGCCGTGCACATCATACAGATGGCATTGTACAATGTGTACGTGCTACATCGATGTGCAGGCCAGAGGGGAACTTTCCAGGAATTTCAAGAGGTGATTATCAAGAACCTAATCTTTAGGGACCAAGAAGGGGGGGCACCCAGTACTTCTGGAAGCGGGGCCACACACATCGTACCATGGCAACACTTTCCAGGAGAAGTTCCCCAAACTGGCAAGAAGGGAAAAAGTCAAAAGAGGTGCAAAGTCTGCTATAAGAGGGGGATAAGGGATGACACAATATATCAATGTGACACGTGTCCCGAATAACCAGAGCTCTGTATGAAAGAGTGTTTTAAAATTTATCATGTATCCCTTGGTTTATAAATTACCCCAATTTTACTTACCCTGATGCACTCCGCACAGCTTATCCCCCCCCCTCGTCTTTCCCTGCTGAGCCCTGCTGTGTGCCCAGGCAGCTGATAACAGCCACATGTAGGGTATTGCCGTACCCAGGAGAACCCACATTAGTTTATGGGGTGTAGGTCTCCGGTCAAAATGCTCACTACACCTCTAGATGAATGCCTTAAGGGTGTCGTTTTTAAAACGGGGTCACGTCTTGTGGGTTTCAACTGTACTGGTACCTCAGGGGCTTCTGCATACATGACTTCGCACTAGAAAATCCCCAGTAGGCCAAATGGTGGTCCTTTCCTTCTGAGCCCTCCCACGGGCCCAAACGGCAGTTTTTCACCACAAATGGGGTATTGCGGCCCTCAGAAGAAATTGTGCAACAGAATGGGGTATTTTGTTTCTTGTGGAAATAAGAAATTTTCATCCAAAACTACATATTATTGGAAAAAATATATTTTTTTAAATTCCCAGCCCAATTCAAATAAGTTCTGTGAAGAAACTATGGGGTCTAAATGGTCACATTACCCATAAATTAATTCCCTAAGGGGTGTAGTTTCCAAAATGGGGTCACTTCTGGTGGGTTTCCATTGCTTTGATGCCTCTGAGGCTCTGCAAATGCAACATGGCACCCGAAAACCAATCCAGCAAAATCTGGACTCCAACCAACACATAGCGCTCCTTTCCTTCTGACGCCTCCCATGGGCCCAAACGGCAGTTTATCACCACAAATGGGGTATTGCCACACTAAGGACAAATTGGGCAAAAAAATTTGGTATTTTCCCTGTGAAAATAAGAAATTTTGATCACAAATGACATTTTATTGGAAAAAATGAAATTTTTTTTCATATCACAGCCCAATTCAGATACGTGCTGTGAAAAAACTGCGGTCAAAATGGTAACAACCATAAATGAATTCCTTGAGGGGTGTAGTTTCCAAAATGGGGTCACTATTGGGGGATTACTACTGTTTTGGCACCTCAACACCTCTTCAAACCTGGCATGCTGCCTAAAATATATTCTAATAAAAAAAGAGGACTCAAAATGCACTAGGTGCTTCTTTGCTTCTAGGGCTTGTGTTTTATTCCACGAGCGCAGTAGAGCCACATGTGGGACATTTCTAAAAACTGCAGAATCTGGGCAATACATATTTAGTAGTGTTTATCTGGTAAAACCTGTGTTACCGAAAAAAAATTGAAGAAAATTGAAATTCAGCAAGAAAAATGAAATTTGCAAATTTCACCTCCACTTTGCTTTAATTCCTGTGAAATGCCTGAAGGGTTAAAACACTTTCAAAATGCTGTTTTGAATACTTTGAGGGGTCTAGTTTTTAAAATATGGTGTTTTTATCAGGGTTTCTAATACATAGGCCCCTTAAAGCCACTTCAGAACTGAACAGCTACCTTAAAAAAAAGGCTTTTGAAATTTTCTTAAAAATATGAGAAATTGCTGTTTATGTTCTAAGCCTTGTAACGTCCGAGAAAAATAAAAGAATGTTCAAAAAACGATGCAAATCTAAAGTAGACATATGGGAAATGTGAACTAGTAACTATTTTGGGTGGCATAACCGTCTGTTTTACAAGCAGATGCATTTCAATTCTGAAAAATGCTATTTTTTCAACATTTTCTCTAAGTTTTGCAATTTTTCACCAATAAACTCTGAATATATCGAACAAATTTTACCACGAATATGAAGCCCAATGTGTCACGAGAAAACAATCTCAGAATCGCTTGGGTAGGTTTAAGCATTCCGACGTTATTACCACATAAAGTGAAATATGGCAGATTTGAAAAATGGGCTCTGAGCCTTAAGGCCAAAACCAGGCTGCGTCCTTAAGGAGTTAAAAAAAATTAATAAAAAGTGATCAAAAATTGCATGTACCAAAAAATGGTACCTAGAAAAACGTATGGGTCTTAGGCCGCATGCCCACTTCAGTTTTTTCCTTCAGGGTGCTAGCCGTTTTTCTGACGGCTAGCACCCTGAACTCATTCATTTCTATGGGGCCATTCACACTACAGTTTTTTTGACGATCCGTTGCTCCGTACCGATCCAAAGTAGAGCATGTCCTACTTTGGGCCTGGATTCCGTGACGGTGAGGCCCATGCAAGTCAATGGGGCCGTCAAAAAAACTAAAGGCACACGGAAGGCATCCGTGTGCCGTCCGTGTGTGACGGAGCCGTTGCCTAGCAACCGCCGGGCGGGCAGAAAAACATTAGAAAAATATTACACTAATCGGCAGCCACTTGTCTCTATCAATAACCCGGTCGTTGTTTTGGTGACGAGTCCCTCTTCTTCCTCCAGTCTGACCTTCTTTTGTGACGCGGCAGCCTGTGATTGGCTGCAGAGGCGGTCACGTCGGATGAAGCGTCATCCCTGGAGGCCGGCCTTCTGACGTCATCCTGACCTGCGTGACCGCCACTACAGCCTGTGATTTGGCTGCAGCGGCGACATGGATTGAACGTCATCGCTGGAGGCCGGACAGGAGGAACGTAAGTATGAACTTTTAAAAAAAAAAAAATTGATTACATTAAAATTGTATTTTCTGCGCGCCGAGCATGGTACTGTCCAGGGTGCTGAAAGAGTTACCGCCGATCAGTGCAGCCCATTAACTCTTTCAGCACCCTGGACAGTACCATGCTCGGCGCACGGAAACTGAAACATGGAGTGCACACGAAAATCACACGGCCGCTAAAACGGGTTCACGGACCCGTCAAAAGCGGCCGTGAAAATGGTGATGTAAGTGTGCACGAGGCCTTAGAAAGTGTTTTTTTATTTTTCTTTGAAAGTAGTATCATTTAAGAAAACCTTTTATAAATTTGGTATCACCGTAATCGTATTGAGCCACAGCATGTAGTTAAGGTTTCATTTTTACCGCACGGTGAAAGCTGTAAGAATGAAACCCAAAAAACCATGAAGGGATCACCGTTTTTTCCAATTTCAGCATGCAAATCCTTTTTTTTCAGTTTACCAGTGCATTGTATGGTACTTTTAGATGCTACCATTAGAAACTACAACTCCTCCCATAAAAATAAGCCCTCACACCACTCTGTTGAAATGGCTTCGGCCTGAAGAGGTGAAGTCAAAGCCATTTTTCATTTGTCACTCAACTTCCTAGAGTCATAACTTTTTTATTTTTACGTCAATGGAGTGGTGTGTGAAGGATTATTTTTTTTTGCGAGAGGAGTTGTCGTTTTTTAGGCACCATTTAAAGTACCATGTAATGGTTGAATTGGAAAAAACTGAGCTTCCTCCATGTTTTTTGGGGTTTAGTTTTTACTGTACACATTTACCTTCTCTTAAGGTAAAAGTAGATTTAACATCCTACTTTTACCTTAAGATAAGGTAAATATATACAGCCCCACAACCACGCTCACTACATATATACAGCCGCAGAACCAAGCTCCGTACATAAATGCAGTACCAGAACCAAGCTCAGTATATAAATACAACAGCAGAACCAAGCTCAAATCATAAATACAGCTCCAGAACCAAGCTCAGTACATACGTACAAAACCAAGCTCAGTACATAAATACAGCAGCAGAACCAAGCTCAATACAAATATACAGCACCAGAACAAACCTCAGTACATATGTACAGCATCAGAAGCAAGCTCAATACATAAATACAGCACCAGCAAAAATACAGCTCCGTACAGAGATCCTTTAAATATAAATACAACCCCAGAACAAGGCTTAGTACAAATATACAGCCCCAGAACTAAGCTCAGTACATATATACAGCATCCGAACCAAGCTCAGTACATATATACACCAGAGCCAAGCTCAGTACATAAATACAGCACCAGAACCAAGCTCTGTACATAAATACAGCTCCAGAACCAAGCTCAGTACATAAGTAGACCAGAACAAAGCTCAGTACATATATACCCTGCCAGAAGCAAGCTCAGTACATATATACAGTACCACAACCAAGCTCATTAAATAAATACAACACCAGAACCAAGTTCTGTACATTTATACAACACCAGAACCAGCCTCAGTACATATATACAGTGCCAGAACCAAACTTAGTACATATATACAGCACCAGAACGAAGCTCAATACATAAATAGAGCATCTGCACAAATACAGCTCGGTACAGAGATCATTTGCAAATTCAGTTTAACCCTTGCCATATAAGTTTGTTCGTCCTAAAACGATATCTCCCAATATAGCCAGAACAATGGTTAGAATATGCTGGGAGTTGAGGCAAGTCTCCAAAATAGGGATATAATGTTCAGTGTAGGGACCCCCTGATAGAGGTCGCCTTGTCGTGGCAGGTGGGCTCTCACATTTTGATCAAACTGAGCGCTAAGAACCTCACATTTATTAACATAACTATAGCAGTAATGCAATAAAAATGCATAATAAACAAGAAGTGTGTGTGTGTGTGTGTGTGTGTGTGTGTGTATGTGTGTGTGTGTATATATATATATATCTATATATATATATATCTATCTTCGCGCCTGCGGTGTACATCTGCATTTTCTTGTTACTGGTAATAAATTAGTCACGGCAGATTAGCACTTGCATATCTATTTCATGTTTTAGGAGGAGCTGACCAACTCTTTTTCTTTACAGTACTGAGCAGTCACAGGGAGAATAAACATTTACATTGAGTGACTCACATATGACGCCTCCGATTCTTTTTCGTCGTTCTTCTCCATCGGGACCAGACCTCTATGATGACTTCTCCCAGCCACAGCCCATTTCTGCAGAGTTTGCCGGTTATATGTCTTCGGCTCCTCACTTTTCCAATATTTCTGCACCTATAAACGAAGATAAAATTCTCATGCTGCCACACGTTATGCCCCTGAATATAGTGGTACTATGCTCCAGTACCACACACAAACACTAACAATGCCCCCTGTAGATAGCGCCTGTCACAATGCCCTCTGTAAATATTGACAGTCAATGCCCTCTGTAGATATTGCCAGTCACAATACCCTCTGTAAATAGCGCCAGTCACACTGCCCCCAGAAGATCGCGCAGTCACAATGCCCCCTGTAGATATTGCCCAGTGTAAATAGCGTGCCCTGTAGATATTGCCCCCAATGCTGCCCACAGACAAAGAGCCAGTGCAATAGTAATCAGTTGTATCTGCATCCTAAGGACACGGATTCAATTGGGTAAGAAGTCCTGTTTCACCCCGATTCTCTGAACCGGCTGTAATTTTAACAACCAGTTCAGGAAAACCGGGGCGAACTGGGCCCCCTTTCAGCCTTGGGACCTGGGCAAGTGCCCACATTGCCCTCATTGTAATCCGCTCCTGCACATATGGATCTGACGCTTCTCGGCATCGACTATGTATGAGCGGCGCTGAAATGATGATGAGAGATGGAGGGAGAAGAAGAGCGGTGATGTGAGTATGTGTTTTTTTTTTTTTTTTTTTTTATGTTATGGGAGACGTGGGAGGGGTCCTATGGTGCATGGTGTTGTCATTGCTGCACAATTTCACTGCACGGCCTAGCAGAAAAATGCAACACATTTATTAAAATGCATTTGCCTCTTAATAAATGTGTCGTGCTTTACGTTCAAATTTCTTTCTATTAAGACTGGTGTATAAAACACCAGTGTTAATAAATTGCCCCCTTTATGATAAGTATCAGTGACTGGTAAGTATCCAGATAGATTGTAGTTGTAGGATCACACGCTGCAGTAACATCTTATTTGATGGAGTTTGTAGCAGGGTTCGGATAGCACTAGGTTAAGGCGTGGGTGCATAAGTAGGGTCCCAACCCGATCCAATGGAGAAAAAGCACTATGCACACCAAAGTGGAAATTCTTTTGCAGATAAATAATTATTATATTCATAGGCGATAACCGTGTAGTGCGACGTTTCGGTCAATACCATGACCTTCCTCAGGCTAATAGTCAATGTATGATCCAGTATGGATGGCGCATTCGTATGGCGGCTGACCGCTGTTTGGCACCAAACAGCGGTCAGCCACTATACGAATGCGCCATCCATACTCTGCACTACACTGTCATTGGCTATAAATATAATAAATTATTTATCTGCAAAAGAATTTCAACTTTGGTGTGCATAGTGCTTTTTCTCAATCTTATTTGATGGATTTCTTACGGACATCGGCGTTATATAGAAATCGATAGCATTTACCAGGAATGTATTATCACACTTCCTTCTTCTTTTTCTTTTTCAGGTGTCTATTTCCCAGTTCAGAGAATCAAGATGGTGAATGCACCACAGGTCAGTTCACACGGAAACCGCAACGGAATCCGCGCCAAAAAAATGCCCCAAATCACTTTCCTGGAGTGGTTTCCGCCTCATTGAAATCAATGGATGGCAGAAAAAAAACGCGGAACTGATTCATTTGATTAATTTATAGGACTTTGTGGCTGGCGTTGGAGCCGTTTAGGTATTGTGATTTGTCATGAGGCAGTTGGGTAAAGGTATGTTTTTAGTCTTGTGTGAGTCTGATAAAGTGTAACTAAACTTTTAACATCAAAGTGACATAGCAGAAGTTTTGATCAGTGGGGGTCTCCGCACTGAGACCCCCACCGACTGCTACAACGAAGTGGCAGAAGCAATTGGGTGAGTGCTGTGCCGCATGGTTTCTAAATGGCTTTCCACGGAAAGCTGAGAGCGTTGTATGGACTAAATGGAAACTCTGAGTCTGTTCACCGTTTGCTCAACTTTTCGAGGGAAGACGATCAGAAACAAAGCAGTACAACGCAGTACATCGCTCACTCTGCCGCTTCATTTTAGCATTCGTTTGGGGTCTCAGTGCTAGGACTCCCACCGATCAAAACGTATTCTTTAATTGTGGACCGTAACACGATCCGTAATTACGAACCCGCCTGGTTCTATTGGCCGCAGACACCTTTCCGTATCGCTACGGATAGGTGTCTGTGCCGTAGAACCGTGCCGTGAACTATTGAGCATGTCCTACGTTTCGTTTTTTATTGGCATACTTTGTATGGGAGCACGGCCCGAAAATGCAGCCATCGGCAGCTGGCCGTGCCCACAATCACGGGCCGTGATTATGGGCACGGCCGTGTGCATGAGGCCGAAATGTTGATAAAATTACTATAGAAAGTATTATGACTCAGTAAAGTAGGTGTGATAGAAATAATTCATACAGTTCTGGTAATAAAGTGATTTTGAGTTGGATTTCTCCGGTCAGATGCGGTTTGGTTGCTGAAGAGTTTTCTTCTGGAGTTCTTGTTCTTGGAGGATCCTCTTGAAGATGTTTGGACGTTCCAACAGTCAGTTGTCTACCTCCGGCCATAGAGTAGTGTTTCATCTATTAAAGACCAGTGTGCAGCTTAAATGGGTTTTTCCATCTTCGACATTTATGGCATGTCCACAGGATGTGGGTCCAGCTCTGATGTATGCCATAAATGTCTAAGATGGGAAAAACTCCTATAAAATGCCCCATTTGTGGCAGGGTAAGGAAGGACACTCTACTTGCCGTCAGATCCACCAAATTAAAGGTAGCGATCAATGGGGTGATAAAGGTTGCAGCCAGATGCCCCTTACATCCCGGCTAGTAACAAGATATCCTAATTTTTTTTTAGGTGTTCCTGATTTGGAAGTCCCTATGTGTAATGACAATGACGTTATCGAGTTCAGTATATTTTGTTTGTCAGTATGTTACACAATCTTTCTGGTCCATGAAAGTCTCCCCTGAAATAAGGCTCATTTTTGTAGGGATTCTGTGGGCAGGGTTTTAATATTTTTGCTGTGCGTGGCGCAGTTTAGTTGACGTGTCCTTTTCTTTTCCTCAAGTGATTTGGCCAGAAGTCACAAGTCAGTGTCCGGCTATTTTCACTACTAGTGATATCACTTTGTGTCATAACTTGGCGCATGCGAGGTCTCTATTGAATGTGTAATATTTTTTACTGATGCATGTGTAACACCCGTTTAGGCCGACCTCTGTAGGCAGGGTGTATTGTAGTTCTCGCCTCACTATGGCGCAGTGCCTCCATCCGACTATTGCTAGGAGCTCTATAGGAAAGCAGGAGGGTCTTCCTCTTCTGCCAGGAGTCGTCTCTGGAAACCCCCACCTGAGCTCAGTACACACTCACAAGCGGTTATGGTGAAACTACCCAACCGTTTTATTTAGGGAACGGTAAACAAGGGCGATCTGAATAAGAATGATGCAAGTAAAGAAATAAAGCGCAAATGACTTAACAGTTACAGTTCTGAGTGATTGACCCCCTAGTGGTGGGCATGGGCTATATGCCAGGCCTGGCTGGTACAACACATATCAATATTCCCAGAAATGTTATGGGGATAACAGAGGGTTAGGATACTCTCTTCACCAAACATATACAGTATATCAGTGACCCACACAGGATAATGATCTCTCACCCACACTTATACTGCTGGTAATAGCTGGCACACACTTATACTGCTGGTAATAGCCGACACGCCCTTATACTGTTGGTAATAGCCGGCCCGCCCTTATACTGTTGGTAATAGCCGGCACGCCCTTATACTGTTGGTAATAGCCGGCACGCCCTTATACTGTTGGTAATAGCCGGCACGCCCTTATACTGTTGGTAATAGCCGGCACGCCCTTATACTGTTGGTAATAGCCGGCACGCCCTTATACTGTTGGTAATAGCCGGCACGCCCTTATACTGTTGGTAATAGCCGGCACGCCCTTATACTGTTGGTAATAGCTGGCACGCCCTTATACTGTTGGTAATAGCTGGCACGCCCTTATACTGTTGGTAATAGCTGGCACGCCCTTATACTGTTGGTAATAGCTGGCACGCCCTTATACTGTTGGTAATAGCCGGCACGCCCTTATACTGCTGGTAGTAGCTGGCACACACTTATACTGCTGGTAATAGCTGGCACACACTTTTACTGCTGGTAATAGCTGGCACACACTTACACCGCTGGTAATATTTGGCACACACTTATACTGCTGGTAATAGCCGGCACACACACTTATACTGCTGGTAATAGCCGGCACACACTTATACTGTTACTGTCACATTATAATGTTACTAATGGCTGCAGTAAGGCAATGAACACAGTCCAAACGTTGGGGCCCTGTTGCCACGGACGTTGGCGCGCTTTTCTGTAACAGTTGGTGCACTTAATTACTGGAATTCCTCTCGAACAGTTCTCTCACGAAGTCCTCAGTATCAGCACAATAAGTTTCAGCAATGTGTACTCACTACTTCTTGCAGCAAAGATGATATTCCCCCATGATATTCCCCTAGCGTTCAGACGCGGGGACGACAATGGAGTGGCAGGCAAAATCCTCCTGTGCTGCAGAGCAGGGAACCTCCCTGGAATCAGGCTGTTTTGCAGAGGGGATGCTGCTGCAGCATTTCTTCCTCATACAGTGAGCTGCTGGGCTCTCAGGACTGTCTCTGGGTCTCTGTGCTGTGTGCCCCAGTGCAGGACTCTCTACTCTCTGCAATGCACTCAGTCTCCCTATCTCCTGACCATGTTTCTCTCCCAAAAACGGCCACTCTCTCTCCTCCCTGCTCAGCCTTGTCCCACAATCCCCTGCTCAGCCAATCAGTGCTCCCCTCCCCTGCTCCTCTCCTAGGCTGCAGGGGTATAGAGAAGCAAGTGCTGCTGGGACATGTAGTCCACTGCACTTCAGAAGAAGTCCTATTGTCTGTTGATGTGAGTCCCTGCTTGGCATTAACTGCAGCATCCTCTATACACTATGTTTTCTCTGCAGGTGTTACACTCTCCCCCTGGTGAGTCGGTGCTAGTATCCGAGCACAAAGTGAAGACTCACCACCTGTAATACAAATTGGCGTTAAAGCATCCTGACCAACACCACAATCAGTCACGCACATACCATTTCCATGCCACATGGGCACAGAGGGGGAAATATGGCCACATGTCAATGAAATTGGGGTGTAATACTCTGGGTACCTCAGTAGCATGCCGCATTCTATCATAGGTTAGCATCATTGGGGGCCTAGTGTCCCATCTGGGACGAGTGTTCACGGTGGGAGCCCCTTCCTCGACCCCTAGCTCTTGACTTTCAGGCTCAGGTTCCATGATGGTTACTTCGTCACCTGGTGACTCTATCTTCTAAATTCTCCCCCGACTGGGGACACGGCATGCTGGCTGCTAGACTGGATTCTTCCTGGTTTTTCACATCAAGCAACCGATCTGTACCATCTTTGATGATGGGGCTCGGTTGCTTACCCATCTGTAGTCTGGACCCCATTCATCACTGGATTCACTATCCCTTCCTTAAGGGGGAAGCACTGGGCTGATCCCTCGTCGATGGCGGCCACTTTTTCTAGGAGGCCGGGTTGGCGTCTTGGCTCCATTTGCTTGTGGCTGTTGCAAACAAATATTTTGTCCTACAGGCAACAGATGCTGGCGATGATAGGTCTTGATGGTCCTACTTCCATTCTCAGGCTTCACTCTGTAGGCTGGAACACCAGGCAGCTTTTCTATCACCACATAGGGTTCTGGACGCCACCGATCAGCAAGCTTGTGCTTTCCATGAATGCACAGCTGTTGAATGAGGACCCTATCCCCAGGCTGCAGAACTTGCTCTCGGACTCTGCAGTCATAACAGTTTTTTGTTTAGCCTTCCTGATCGACTGGAAGCCTGGTCAGCCAATCTGTAAGCCTCCTTCAGTTCTTCCTTTAACTGCGACACATACTTCAAATAGGAATTTCACGATGACTGGTCAGGTGATACTCCAAAGCTAATATCCACTGGTAGTCGGGCTTCCCTACAAAACATGAGGATGTAGGGGGGAGTACCCAGTTGACTCATTTTTGGTGCAATTGTAGGCATGGACTAACTGACTTATGTGTCGGCTCCAGCTTCCTTTCTGCTTGGGGTCCAAGGTGCCCAACATGTTGAGACGGGTACGGTTGAATCTCTCTGGTTGAGGATCCCCTTGGGGGTGGAAAGGTGTGGTTCTAGATTTCTTGATCCCACAGGTCTCACACAGCTCCTTGATCAGCCAACTCTCAGTCTCTTCCTTGGTCAGTACGGATGCGGGCTGGCAGCCCATAATGTACAAAGTACTTCTCCCACAATATGTTTGCCACGGTGACCGCTCGCTGATCTTTGGTAGAGTAGGCTTGCGCATAACGGGTGAAGTGGTCAGTGACCACTAGGACGTTACTGACATTGCCCTCGTCAGGCTCAATGGAGAGGAAATCGATGCACACTAGCTTCAGTGGACCATCACTTGTGATGTTAACAAGAGGAGCTGATCGAGTGGGCAAAGTCTTTCTCAGAACACACCGTGCACATGACTTGCAGTACCCATCAATGTCTGCTTCCATTCTTGGCCAATAGAATCTGTCTGCAACAAGACCAGTTGTCTTTTATAATGCCAAGATGCCCGTGGTCATCATGCAAAGCCTTCCTGACCCTCTCCCTAAACTGGCTAGGTAGCACCAGCTGTTTTCTCACCTCTCCATTTTGCCGTTTGGCCTCTCGATACAGCAGTCCGTTTCTTACTACTAGAAACTCTGACTGGCGAGCAAGCAAGATGGACTCTTCTGTTTTCAGAGCATTCCTCTCAGGTCTCCAGCCCCTTTTCACTTACCACCGGACCACTCCCACAGAAGGATCTTCCTGTTGGGCCTTCTCTACTTGGCTTCTGGTTAATTGAGGCAGGGACTCCGTATTCACCTTAGTCAACTGGCAAAACAAGGGTGCAATGGCCTCCTCTGAAACCCCTAAGAAATGGGCGTAAAGGAACAGTTTTGTCTTGGTGTCTGCAACACATGGCTTTTACCTCTGGGGCAGGAACCTCTATCCAGGTCTCTTCGTCATCATACAGCAGCAGACGGGATAGGGCGTCAGCATCAATATTGGTGGTGCCTGGACGGCATTTCAAGCTGAAGTCGTACACTGCCAGTGCTGCAAGCCACCGATGCCCAGTTGCATCAAGCTTGACTGTGGTCCTCACATAGGTCAGCGGATTGTTGTCGTGTGAACTTCAAATTGTACCCCATAAAGGTAGTCATGCAGCTTGTCCACCGCTGCCCACTTCAATGCTAGGAACTCAAGCTTGTGTGCTGGGTAGTTGCGATCACTCTGAGCCAATCCTCGATTGATGTAATAGACTGGTCGCAGAGAACCACCATGATCCTGATACAGGACTGCTCTGAGCCCCTCAAGGGAAGCATCCACATGCAGCACGTATGGCTTGCTGGGGTTCGCATAGGCCAACACTGGAGACTGTGTTAGGCAGGACTTCAGCTTTTCAAATGCCTCATCACATGCAGGTGTCCATCTTTCTCCAAACAGCTCATTAACCTTGAAGTAGGCCTGCTTAGCTGGCTTCTTGGAATGAGTTGTCCCTCTAGGAGGAGGATACCCCTGGGTGAGGGCAGTCAGAGGCTTTGTAATCTTCGAGTACTGTGGTACAAATCTTCTGTAGTACCCACAGAATCCTAGAAAAGACCGGAGCTCCCCCAATTTGGTGGGCTTGGGCCATTTGACTACAGCTTCCACTTTGGCTGGGTCTATAGAGATCCCTTCCCTGCTGACAATGTGTCCCACATACTTCAGTCTTCTGGCAGAACCGACACTTGTCGAGGGACAACTTGAGCCCAGCCTTCTTCAGCCGATCCAGTATCTTGAACAATCTCTGGTTGTGCTCTTCTATGGTTTGTCCAAACACGATCAGGTCATCTAGGTAGACCAGTACTTCCCGGAAATTCATGTCTCCCATCACCTTATCCATTCACCACTGGAAAGCGGCGGGAGGACCAGTAACTCCTTGGGGCATCTTCTGGAACTGGAAGAACCCAATGGGGCATATGAAAACGCTATTCTCTTGATCCTCTTTATTCATGGGTATCTGGTAATAACCACTCCAGACATCAAGCACAGAAAACCACTTGCTGCCTTGTAGGCAATCCAAAGCTTCATCAATCCTGGCACAGTGTATTGGTCAGGAACCGTGCGCCTGTTTAAAGTGCGGTAATCCACACACATCCGGATATCCCCATTTTTCTTCCGAGCAACCACTATGGGAGAAGCGTATGGGCTGTTGGACTCTAGGATGACTCCAGTATCTAGCAGTCCTCTTAGATGCTGCCTGACATCTTCAATATCGGCAGGAGCTAGCCTTCGGGACCTTTCTCGGAAAGGCTTCTCATCATTCAGTCGGATGCGGTGTTCCACTACTTGTGCCAGGCCCATATCCCAGTCTCCTAATGAGAAGGCGGCACCATGCTCCATCAGGCCGTTTTAGTGGCCCTTTTTCTTCCTCGTGCAGGTCACTATCTTCAAAACAGGAATTGAAACATTCAGGACGTAGTTCCCTTTTTTTTTTTTTTTTCTCTCCTCCTTTCTCGCGTAAGCAGCCAGACAGGCTGGGTGAATGGTGAGGGTCTGTGAATAATTATTGCCCCCAATTTCTCGACACCACTGTGCTAGGGTACGGAAGATGTTCGCATTTGTCCCCACTATAATAGGCACAGATCTCTGGTCTGCTTCAGACTCTGGACAGACTAGTGCGATGATGGGGGTTTCCCCTTCTCCACTCCAGCAACTATCTTCAGGAACCATAGCATAACACACACACACATCCTCTGCAGGGGTAGCTATGTTCACTCAACCCCCAAACCACGAGTACCGATAGGTGTTGTTTTGGCACGTCTGACGGGTATTTCTTGTACCATTTCTCAAAAATAATGGAGACTTGAGATCCGCTATCCAACAACACCAGTACATGGTTGATCATTGATACAGGCTGGTACATGTGGGGCCGGTCCTACTAGACCTTCAGGAAGTTGTTCCAACCGAGCAACAGTAGATGGGGCAGTAGAGTATGCCTTTGATGTTGATGGGGGGGCCAGTTTGGGACTCTACTGGCCCAGTTTCCCGACAGCCTATTCTTCTGATGGGGAGGAGACAGAGACTTATTGGAATGCCACCTCTTCAGGCACTGGCGAGCTGTGTGGCTGGACTCCTCACACACAAAGCACCCCTCTGTTTTCATATCTCTACCTCTCTGTGGATCATCACTTGCCCTTCTCGGGGACTGCTGATGTCTCTCAGTGACAGCCTCAGCAACCTGTTTTAACCACTCCACTTCCTTAGCCTGGGCACTTAAGAGTTGGGCAATTTGCTCCCCCTGCTTTTCTATGATTTTAAGAAGCTCCTCCTCACGACAATTTTGCATAGGGTTTAGAGCAACAGCAGCTACCATTTTGGGTGTCTGCTCCCTGGCTGCCTAAGTAACTTCCTCTAGTCGCACTTCCTTAAGTAACTGAGGGAAGGAATGGGGAATTTTCTCTTTATCGCAGCACCTCAATCTTTGAGCGATAGAGTCCTGGGTCAGAGCTCCACGCAGCACTTGATCAAGGCGGCATCGGTCAACTTCTCCAGGGCTAAGCCCGCTTTTGGATACTATTCTGTGAACCAGTCTGTCTAGTCTGTAAGGATAGTCAGACATTTTCTCACCAGGAAAAAAAAAACACAGAAAAAGGCCATACTTACAAATGGACACAGATAGGTCAGAAACGCTGATGAAGGAGAGTTAACAGGTGCATTTAAATAATAGCCACTCCCACTAGTCTTGAGGGGAGTGGCATGTGGTGCATGGGATGTGTAGTAAAAAATAATAGTGTATGTGCAAGTGATTATAATATAAGTGAAATATAGGGGGCAGTAGTGAGTAAAGTGCCTAAATGAAAATAAATGAATAATGGGGTGCAAGTGTGTGAAAAATGGAGGGATAGTGTGTAAGTCATGAGGCGCAATGTGTATAGCCAGGTAAAAGCCTATTTGTGACGCCTTGATAATTCATAGAGCGGGCTACTCTGCTTGCTAAGCCAAACGACAACACGTGATCTCGGCTTTTAAGGGGTTAATCAGCGGGGACACAGCGATCGGTCCCCGCTGTAGGAGCTGCGGCAGCTGCTGTACGAGACAACAGCTGTCACAGCTCCTGCATGTGTCGGGAGGACGGCCGAAATGACGTGACGTACTATTCCGTCATGGAACGCGAACAGGGCGATTTCCATGACGGAATAGTACGTCACTGAGCGTTAAGGGGGTTAAAGGTAACATCCTTCATTATGTTTTTGGATCCAAAATTCTGTGCCAATAAATTTCATAATATATCTGGGGAGTCTGTTTTCTGATTTGTGATATACAGTGTGTCTCTGGGTGTACATCTTTAGGCCTCATGCACACTTCGGTTTTTTCCTTCAGGGTCCTATCCATTTTTGTCACAGATAGCACCCTGAACCCATTCATTTCAATGGGGCCATGCACACTTCAGTTTTTTTTTTGACGGTCCGTTGCTCCTTTCCGATCCAAAGTAGAGCATGCCCTACTTTGGTCTGGGATTCCGTGACCATGAGGCCCATGCAAGTCAATGGGGCCGTCAAAAAAACTGAAGGCACACGGAAGGCATCCGTGTGCCGTCTGTGTGTGACGGAGCCGTTGCCTAGCAACTGCCGGGCGGGCAGAAAAACATTAGAAAAATATTACACTAATCGGCAGCCACTTGTTTCTATCAATAACTGATAGAGAAAAGAGGCTGCTGATTACAAATAAAATAAAAAGCATTTCATACGTACCCGGTCGTTGTCTTGGTGACGAGCCCCTCGTCTTCCTCCAGTCCGACCTTCTTTTGTGACGCGGCAGCCTGTGATTGGCTGCAGCGGCGACATAGATTGAACGTCATCGCTGGAGGCCGGACAGGAGGAATGTAAGTATGAACGTTTTTTTTTTAAAAATTACATTAAAATTGTATTTTCCGCGCGCCGAGCATGGTACTGTGAAGAGAAATGTGCCTAGGCACAGAGTCCCAATTTCCCAGCCACCAGTCAATTAGTCGATAAGTGTCAGTAAAGGCAGTTAAAATATAACTTTTATTAATATATCAAACAGACAAACAACACTGAAGGGTTAAAATTGTATCAAGAGACGGCCAGTATGTAACGCAGGAGTCAGTGTGCGTGCACCCAGTACAACGCTGGACGCAGTGAGAGAGACTGATCACGGTCTGATCACTGATCACTGATCATGGTACGGTCACCCTGGACAGTACCATGCACGGAAACACTGAGTGCACACAGCTGCTAAAACGGGTTCACGCACCTGTCAAAAGCGGCCGTGAAAACGGTGACCTAAGTGTGCACGAGGCCTTATGTAGTGATCGTCCCTTAGTGGCTTGTGCAAATAGCTGCTATGACGGTGTAATTTGTCAGTGTGTCCATCAGGTAAGCTACTGTGACATCACAAGAGGGTTTCAGTCAAATAAACTATTGCGACTTATGCAATATTTTTTTGTTGGGTACGCTGCTATAACTTCACAAGTGAGTTTCAGTCAGGTAAGCTCCCGTCGCATCACAAATCTCTTCCAGTAAGGCAAGTTGTAGTGACATCAGAAGCAACTTTGAATTAGATGAGCTGCTGTGACATCACAAGTGGGTTTTAGTTAGGTAAGCTACTGTGACAGCACAAATATCTTCCTGTCAGGTAAGCATCTATAACGTAACATGTGTGTTTCTGTCAGCTGAGCTGCTGTGATATCACAAAAAATGTTTTAGTCGGGTAAGATGCTGTGACATCACAAATGTCTTTCTGGCATCTGAACTGTTGTAACATTGCACGCCAAAGTACAAAATCTCACGAAGGCTGGGTTCACCCTGAGTTTTTTTGCAGGAGGAATATCTACCTCAAAATTCCATTTGGAAGTTTGAGGCAGATTTTCCTCTACCTGCACACAGATTTTTGCTGCATTTTTCGCCCGCGGCCATTGAGTGCCGCGGGCATAAAACAATGCGAAATATTCTTTCTCTGCCTCCCATTGATGTCAATGGGAGGTCAGAGGCGTAATCGCCCGAAGATAGGGAATGTCCCTTGTTTTTCCCGCGAGCCGGTTTTACCGCTCACGGGAAAAAGACTCCTCCGCCTCCCATTGAAATCAATGGGAGGAATTTTCAGATGTTTTGCGGCGCGGTTTACACGCCAAAAGACTCGTCAAAAAACTCTGTGTGACTTCCCCTTAAAGGAAGGGTGTCGTGAAATTTTTTTTTGCTTTTAGTGTTTTATTAAAACATTTTTTTATTTATTTGTGTTTGGGTTTTATCTTTGAACTTTTTCTTGTCTATGGGGACTGCCATTTTCTTGTCTATGGGGACCCGTTCCATTCACTATGCTGTACGCCGTCTGTGTGGGAACGGCGCATGCGCCGCTCCCACACAGTCCAAATTGAAGGTCTTCGGCCGAGCGACGTCCGGCGCCATTTTCTTGTGGACCGTAAGATTACTACTTCCGGTCACGGCTACCGGACTTGTGTTCTAATGCAAGCACTTGGAGCGGACGGACCGGAGGGAGCGGCGGCGGCAGGAGCAGTAAATATCAAGCATATTCTTTATTATTCAAATGTAGTCAAAGGAAAAAGGAATCATTGAAGGTGTAAACCTTTTCATTCACCTCTGTTAAACTTACTTCTTCAATTCAACTGGTCTCCACCACCATTACCTTCAGCCGCCCACACCGACCCAAGGGCGCCAATCACAAATGCAATATTATTTACAGCTCCCTGATACTTTACCCAAACAGGAACCCCCATTTCAGATGAATATCCCGTACGCTGTCAGCTGTGCACAACACTTCTATCGTGCCTCATTTTAAAGTATAGCTGGCATAAAAATTTTTTGGTGTAATCCGTATTAGCTTATGATATATCCTTTTCTGGACATTCAAGTAAATGATATCTTTTACTTTTTTTAGTCTCTTTTTCAGTAACTTTGATTTTGAGGCGAACGAGTCTGAAGTATTGGTTTGTGTCTGAATGAGTCTAAAGGCTGGAGCTTCAGTAAGGGCTCTGACCAATCAGATTCAACATAGTATATCAGATGACATGATCAAACAATTAGCTGCTTAAAAAGAGTTCAAAATATGGGTGGAACCCCCTTATAAATGTTCATTATAAGCCATTTTGTTTAGATACATAGATAAACTTCAGGACAGCTGTGGTGTAAGTTACTGGAAGGATATCAGTCACATAGTACAGGAGATATTTATCATATGGTTCTATAGTGATTTCTCCAAAGACATAGAAAAGGATTATTTTAGTGACAGGTGCTTTTTAACATAATCCAAAATATGTTAATTTTTTTTGTTTTTTTTCTTCCAAAGACCCCTTTTACCCCTTTACATATATTGTAATTGACAGATTTTGACATGATATTGATCACTTTTTAGCCCAACGTTTAGTTGAGCTGTCCCAATCTACACAGTAAAGTGTCCATAGGTCTCCACTAGGACGACAGAGGTAAAAAAAAAAAATGCCTTTTGGCCGAAGTCAGGCTGGTATACGCTATTCCATACAACGAAATCCCTCAAGAAATGTACAATGCGTGCTATATGTTTTTAAGCATGGGAGACTATGGGTGACGTATACCACTATATAGCATACGTCACAGGGCTCCGTTTCATGTATAAGTCATAGGATTTACAATAGATTTTCATGACCTGTATATGTTAAATTGATCCGTCGATGGGAGTCAGATGCCTGTGACAGATGCCTAACAGTGGCATCCCTCACCTATAGGCTATTATGGCATCCGTTTAACGTATATGTCTTGAAAGGGGTCATGAGAGATAATAACGCATACATTTAACGTACGCTATTGTAGTCTATGCTTGGCAGATGCCACTGTTTAGTATCTGTCACTGTCTATGTTTAACATATATATCGGGAGCTCTTCCTGGCATATACATTAAGTGGAGGCTAATAACGTAATGTGATGGGGACTTATAGACTTTTCTAGACTGTTATTCGTTGGAAACACAGTAAAATGTGACTTCTCGTGATAAAGGAGTTTCTAAGTACATTCTTTAATCTGACAATTAGCTGAAACAAAATAAAACATAATACTGTCCTCGCTGTATGTCATATATTCCCTTTATACTGTCCTCACTGTCTTATATTCCCTGTATACTGTCCTCACTATATGTACTATATTCCCTGTATACTGTCCTCACTATATGTAGTAAATTCCCTGTATCCTGTCCTCACTGTATCTCCTATATTCCCTGTATACTGTCCTCACTATATGTACTGTTTTCCATGTATACTGTCCTCACTATATGTACTAAATTACCACTATCCTGTCCCCACTGTATGTCCTATATTTCCAGTATATTGTCCTTATTGTATGTACTATATTCTCTGTATATTGTCCTCACTGTATATAGTATAATCTCTGTATATTATCCTCACTGTATCTTCTATATTCCCTGTATACTGTTCTCACTATATGTACTATATTCCCAGTATACTGTCCTTACTGTATGTCCTATATGCTCTGTATATTGCCCCCACTGTATGTCCTATATTCCCTGTATACTGTCCACACGCTGTGCACTTTTTTCCCAGTATACTGTCCTCACTGTATGTCTTATATTTCCTGTATACCGTCCTCACTATATGTACAGGGTGGGCCATTTATATGGATACACCTAAATAAAATGGGAATGGTTGGTGATATTAACTTCCTGTTTGTGGCACATTAGTATATGGGAGGGGGGAAAAGTTCAAGCTGGGTGTTGACCATGGCGGCCATTTTGAAGTCCACCATTTTGTACCCAACTTTAGTTTTTTCAATGGAAAGAGGGTCATGTGACACATCAAACTTATCGAGAATTTCACAAGAAAAACAATGGTGTGCTTGGTTTTAACGTTACCCTCTTCACACACTGATAGCAACACCGCAGAAGAAATTCTAGCACAGGCTTCCAGTATCCGTAGTTTCAGTTGCTGCACATCTCGCTATGCTGTTTATGCTGTGAAGATACGAGATGTGCAGCAACTGAAACTACAGATACTGGAAGCCTGTGCTAGCATTTCTTCTGCGGTGTTGCGATCAGTGGGAGAAGAGGGTAACGTTAAAACCAAGCACACCATTGTTTTTCTTGTGAAATTCTCGCTAAGTTTGATGTGTCACATGACCCTCTTCCTATTGAAAAAACTAAAGTTGGATACAAAATGGCCGACTTCAAAATGGCCACCATGGTCAACACTCAGCTTGAAAAGTTTCCCCCCTCCCATATACTAATGTGCCACAAACAGGAAGTTAATATCACCAACCATTCCCATTTTATTTAGGTGTATCCATATAAATGGCCCACCCTGTACTATATTCCCTGTATACTGTCCTCACTATATGTAGTAAATTCGCAGTATCCTGTCCTCACTGTATGTTCTATATTCCCTGTATACTGTCCTCACTACATGTACTATATTCCCAGTATACTTTACTCACAGTATATCCTATATTTTCTGTATACTGTCCACACTGTATGTCCTATATTCCCTGTATACTGTCCTCATTGTATGTCTTATATTCGCTGTAGACTGTCCTCACTATATGTACTATATTCTCTGTATACTGTCCTAAATCTATGTCCTACATTCCCTGTATACTGTCCTCACTGTATGTCCTATATTCCCTGTATACTGTCCTCATTTAATGTCCTATATGTATACTGTCCTCACTGTATGTCCTATATTCCCTGTATACTAGCCTCATCGTATGTCCTATATTTCTTGTATACTGTTCTCGCTGTCTGTCCTACATTCCCTGTATACAGTCCTCACTATAGGTACTATATTCCCAGTATACTGTCCTCACTATATGTACTATATGCCCTGTATATTGTCCTTACTTTGTCCTATATTCCATGTATATTGTCCTCACTGTATGTCCTAAATTCCCTGTATACTGTCCTCACTATAGGTACTATATTCCCAGTATACTGTCATCACTATAGGTACTATATTCCCAGTATACTGTCCTCACTATATGTACTATATGCCCTGTATATTGTCCTTACTGTATGTCCTATATACTCTGTATATTGCCCCCACTGTATGTCCTATATTGCCTGTATACTGTCCTCACGCGATGCACTTTTTCCCAGTATATGGTCCTCACTGTCTTATATTCTCCGTATATTGTCCTCACTGTGTGTCTTATATTCCCTGTATACCGTCCTCACTATATGTACTAAATTTCCTTTATACTGTCCTCACTATATGTATTATTCTCCCAGTATATTGTCCTCATTTAATGTCCTATATGTATACTGTCCTCACTGTATGTCCTAAATTCCCTGTATACTAGCCTCATCGTATGTCCTATATTTCTTGTATACTGTTTTCGCTGTCTGTCCTACATTCCCTGTATACAGCCCTCACTATATGTCCTATATTATCTGTATATTGTCCTCACTGTATGTCCTAAATTCCCTGTATACTGTCCTCACTATAGGTACTATATTCCCTGTATATTGTCCTTACTGTATGTACTATATGCCCTGTATATTGCCCCCACTGTATGTCCTATATTCCCTGTATACGGTCCTCACGCAATGTACTTTTTCCCAGTATATTGTCCTCGCTGTATGTCTTATATTCTCCATATATTGTCCTCACTGTGTGTTTTATATTCCCTGTATACCGTCCTCACTATATGTACTAAATTCCCAGTATCCTGTCCTCACTGTATGTCTTATATTCTCCGTATATTGTCCTCAAGGTCTGTCCTACATTCCCTGTATACAGTCCTCACTATATGTACTATATTCCATGTAGACTGTTCTCACTATATGTACTATATTCCCAGTATACTGTCCTAACTCTATGTCCTATATTCTCTGTATATTGTCCTCACTGTATGTCCTATATTCCATGTATATTGTCCTCACTGTATGTTCTATATTCCCTGTATACTGTCCTCACTGTATGTCCTTTATTTCCTTTATACTGTCCTCACTATATGTATTATACTCCCAGTATATTGTCCTCATTTAATGTCCTATATGCCTTGTATACTGTCCTCACTGTATGACCTATATTCCCTGTATACTAGCCTCATCGTATGTCCTACATTCCCTGTATACAGTCCTCACTATATTCCCAGTATACTTTCCTCACTGTGTCCTTTTTTCCCTTTATACTAGCCTCATCGTATGTCCTATATTCCCTGTACTCACTGTCTATCCCAGGGGTCTCAAACTCGGCCGGGTAAGTGGGCCGCATATAGAAAAAATGGGAAGTTGACGGGCCGCATTACTTTCAAATTTGATACAATACAAAATTATTGTCAATCAATTAGTTAATTGAACTACTATAACACTATATTACTATCTTAATAATACTACCTTACTATAATAATACATTACTATAATAATACCTCTAGGTTTAAAATTTGAGATATTTCTCCACGTGCTTATTTCAACCATTCCGTTTTCCAGTTTGTCGCTAAATGCAGTCCGGCGGCTCAGTTGGCAGCGTTTGGCAGACACACGTCAAGATTGGGCAGTTTCTCTGTAGGTAATGCCACGGTGCCCTTTGTAGGTAATGCCACGGTGCCCTTTGTAGGTAATGCCACGGTGCCCTTTGTAGGTAATGCCACGGTGCCCTTTGTAGGTAATGCCACGGTGCCCTTTGTAGGTAATGCCACGGTGCCCTTTGTAGGTAATGCCACGGTGCCCTTTGTAGGTAATGCCACGGTGCCCTTTGTAGGTAATGCCACGGTGCCCTTTGTAGGTAATGCCACGGTGCCCTTTGTAGGTAATGCCACGGTGCCCTTTGTAGGTAATGCCACGGTGCCCTCTGCAGGTAATGCCACGGTGCCCTCTGCAGGTAATGCCACGGTGCCCTCTGCAGGTACTGGACAGCGATGTCGGAGGCTTCCCCAGCGTTTTGCCCGGGACTCTGGCTCTGGGGAAGCCCCAGACATCGCTGTCAATATGTGGACATCGAAGTCAGGGAATTCCACAGAATCCCGGAGCAGAGCCTGCACTAGCAGCTCTGTGTCCCACGGGCCGCAGATGACAGCGTCAGGGGCCACATGCGGGCCGCTTGCTTGAAACCCTACTTTAGAGGGTATTTTTATTTATTTTTTAACTTTGTGTACATAAACATAAAACTTTGTTTTACATTAATCCCCTTAGGGGACTTGAGCCAGCAATCATTGCATCGCTTGCATGATACTATTGCACTACTAATGTACTGAAGTATATTGTGATTCTGACAGACTCCTACTAAGCCCTGCCGGAGGCAAGTCTTAATAGGAGTGCAGAGATGGCAGACCTGGGGCCCTTCATTAGGCCCCCAGGTTGCCATGCCAATCATCAGCAGCCTGCGATCGCGCCGTTGGGTTGGGCGATAGACTATTAGAGGGGGTCACCCCTCTTCTTAACACTTCAGATGCCGCAGTCGCTATTGTGAGACCAGAGCTAAGCAAAGCTGGGCAGAGGGCGGCCATGATGGTTCTGGGCCTGCAAGTGGTCAAGTAGAGGGGTATTGTGATTATAGATTGGTGGGTGGGTTTAAGTTAGGAACATTACTGGGGGGCTGGGGGTATTGGGGGTGGAGTTAGGGAATATATATATATAAAGGCAGTAGGCAAGGAAGCCATTTCATGGCTTGAAAAAGTTTGTGAGGAGCAGGTGTGTGCAGCCAGTGTCAGGGTAGCTATCAGTTTTTAGGTCAGTTTAGGGCCTAGACTATAGATGGAAGGCTTAGAGCAGTTGCAGGAGAGGATTAGGGTACCAGCAGTGGAGACTGGGCTAGGGTGGGTGCAAGAGCAGTTAGGGGCCCTTGTGGGGTCTCCTTTAGGGTGTCCCCCCAGGGCTCTGCGTTCCAGGCCGCCTGAGCTCCTCAGCCCTACATCGCCGGTTCCCCGGCGCACAATGAAGAGACCGATAGAGCAACGTGGGCCCGGTCGGCAGGAAAGGCTTCCTTCATTGGCGGTTCAGCAGACGGAGGCGTCTTCTTCTGTCTCCAGCGCGGCAAGCTCACCTAGAGAGCCCATCTGGAGCTCGTCCAGGGGACCGGAGGCAGGCCAGGATGGTGCGGCTCCCGGGGTGAGTGTTCTTGGCACTCCCGCAGTGCCATCTGCTGGATGGGAGGCATGAGATAGTATTACACCAGAGGCGTAGCTAGGTTCTCCAGTACCCGGGGCAAAGATTCAGTTTGGCGCCCCCCCCCCCCAACCTCTTTCCCGACATCTTCCCCCTCTCAATGTTTGTTTTCTCTACCAGTCGACGTGTCATTTCTTTTCCACATTTCTTTTTATGTAACTCGAGCATAAAAACATTATACATTTTACAAGCAATATAGTTCTATACACATCACCAGAATAGTGCTCAGTATATAAATACATCCCCAGAATCAAGCTCAATACATATACACAGCATCAGCACCCAGCATGGTCCGAACAATGGTAAGGATATGCTAGAAGATGCTGTTTCATAACCCAAAAAATCATATCATAATCATACCACCCATCATCCCGCTGCAAATACAGTGACTACAGTGCTAATTAGCGGCAGAATGAACATTTACATTAAGTGACTCACCGGTGACGTCTCAGATTCTAGTTCTTTTTCTCCATCCGGTCCAGACCTCTATGATGACTTCGCCCGGTCACAACCCATTTCTGCAGTTTTCTGCTCAGATGTCTTCAGCTTCTCACTTTTCCTACATTTCTCCACCTATAAACAAAGATAAAGTTCTCATTATACCACACACTACGCCCCTAAATATAATAGCGCCATACACTGCACCTCTAATTATAATAGCACCATACACCATGTCTCACACACACACTGTGCCCCCTGTAGATAGTGCCTGCCATAGAGCCCCCTGTAGATAGTGCCCCATATAGCCCACCCCTGTATAATGTCCCACATATAGCTTCCCCCTATAGTGCTCTACAGAGCCCACCCCTGTATATAGTGCTCCACGTATAGCCCAACCCTGTATATAGCCCCCCTGTAGATATAGCCCACCCCTGTATATAGTGCTCCACAGATAACCCACCGCTGTAGATATAGCCCACCCCAGTATATAGCCCCCCCCTGTAGATGGAGCCCCTCCCGTAGGCAAAGCCACCCCCGTAGATAATGCCACACACTTTTTTTTTATTACGATAAAATAACAAACTATTCAAACTCCCGTTCCCACACCGTCCGGCAGCAAATGAGACCTGCTCTCTTCTGCACAGGTCTCCAGGGGTTAAACTCTTCTCTGTCAATCAGCGCCTTTCAACGATGCAAGCGGCGCAAAGTATCGAGCCGCTTCCCTTTAGAAAGGCGCTGAATGGCCGGCAGTGGCGGATTAAGTAGACCATGGGCCCTGGGCTGTTCTTGGGCCCCCCTTCCCCACTGCCGCTCTGCCATGTCTATAGTGAACACCACCTTTTTGTGTGAGCATTGACAAATGGTTGTTACGATTCCCCTTGTTAAAGGGCTGTGTCCCTACATACTGACAGTCTCCAACCATCGCTGATAGTATCACACTGTGTAGGGACCATGGCCGGCCTTAGCTATGTGCGACACGTGCGGTCGCACAGGGCGCCGGCCGCCATGCTGTAAGGGGGGCGCCAGTGGGTACAAGCCGAAGAGAGGAGAAATTTTCCTTCCTCTCCACGGCTGCGTGAAGTGAGCGCTGATTGGAGGAGCAGCAGCAGGTGCTTCTGTCTGCTCCACCAATCGGCACAGCCTGTACTGCACAGACTCAGAGCCTCACGCAGCTCCCTCCTGCTGTGCTGCTGCCACAGTGAAGACTCCTCCACGGAGCTCCAGTGTCAGGTAAGAGCAGCAGCTTTAGCTTAATCTATGTTTATTTATGTGCTGTGTGAGGGAGGAGGAAAGAGGGAAGGTGTTAAGTGATGTGTAACAGGATGTTTGTTTTTTTTTGTTTTTTAAAAGATCTATTTTGTGGGTGAGGGGAGACTAGATTAGAGGTACTTTGTGTGTGTATTTTTTTACAGATCGATTTTGAAGGTGAGGGGACATTGCCCTAAATGCTATAGGTGTGGGGGGATTCTTTATAAATTTATTTTGTGAGGAGGGGGACTTCTGTATAGTTTATTTTGTGGTGTAGGAGCTTATTATGAATCATGGGGGAGGGGAACTTAGCGTTCTGTATGGGGAGAAAGGATTCTTTAGGGTACGGCCACACGGAGCGGCCCTCACACTGTCGCAACGCGGCCAACAACCGCGCTGGCACTATGTAGGAGCGGCTGTCAAATACCTCGTTAAGGGGTATTCCGGTTACATTCGCATGCGCACTGCCGCTTCATTCATTCTCTAAGGGAGCGCCGGAGATAGCGAGTGCAGTGCTCTGCTTTTTCCGGCGCTCCCATAGAGAATGAATAAGGGGTAAGTTGTTGTAATTTGAAAAATCGTTCGGCCATAAAGGGTGTATTAATTCATGGCCGCACGTTAACGCGGGTAAACCGTCCCTTTATCTGCAAAATCGTGCGCCCATGTATTAATACACCCTTTATGGCCCCACGATTTTGCAAATTACAACAGCTTACCTCCTATTCATTCTCTATGGGAGCGCCGGAAAAAGCCGAACACTGCACTCGGCTTTCTCCGGCACTCCCATAGAGAATGAATGTAGCGGCAGTGCGCATGCGAATGTAATTGGAATACGTGCGGCCACTAACAGGCTGTTTGACAGCTGCTCCGAACATGGTGCCGGCGTGGTTGTTAGCTGCGTTGCGACCGTGTCAGGGCTGCTCCGTGTGGCCTTACCCTTAGGCTGGATTTACACGAGCGTGTGCTTTTTGCGCTTGCAAAAAACGCGACGTTTTGCATGCGCAAAAGGCACTTGACCGCTCCGTGCGGCAGCACTCTCTGAGCGTAGCCCGGCCTCCTGCGATGATGCTGTTGTGCATGTGACCGCTGCTGCCTTTGATTGGCTGCAGCTGTCACATGGGATGCATCATCATCCCTGGAGGCCGGGCTACGCTCAGAACAGAATACACATCGCTAGGACTACGGCCGGGTGTATTACCTTTTTTTTTTTTTTCTCATTTGAGATTAACGATAAGCAAAGTTTTTATCATTGATCTTCTCCTTTGTTAACACTGACCAAATATCATTATAATTGGTCCGAAACTAGCGAATCATGATGATGATTGGCTAAACTAAATAGGCCTTTTAATAGGGGTATATTCAGGCTTAGTGCCTAGGGCAGCGTGAGTTGTAAATACGGCCCTGCTAAGGACGCAGATACTATTGAACACTATAGCAGAGCAGGGAGGTATCTCCCTGCTCTGCGATCTACTAGGCTGGTGGTTCCCAACATGAGGTTCCCATGAGAACCCTCCAGGGGTGCCGCGACACTCCTCTGAACAACTGCCACGGACGTGCTTTCTCTCCTCCTCCTCATAGCGCAAAGTGGATGTGAGGAGGAGGAGATTTTTTTGCAGAACCCCTGTAGATAGCACCCCCCGACTAAATGGACAGAGACGTCAGTGGCTTCTCCTTGAGTGGAATCCCCGGTCACAGCGTCTGCAATGCTGAGGACAGGGATTCCGCTTCAGGAGTTAGTTGCCCCTGATGTCACTGTTCATATATGGACAGAGATATCAAGCACTCCGTCAAGGAGCGGAATCCCCAGCCACAGGGAACTACAGTGGCGCTATCTACAGGAAGGGAGCGCTACCTACATGGGGGCTGTGTGGCACTACCTACAAGGGTGTGTGTGGCACTACAAGGGATCTATGTGGCACTACCTACAAGGGGGCTGTGCGGCAAGGGGGGGATTTGTGGCACTAATTACTAGGGATGCACAATGCATCGAAACTTCGATACTGTGCATCCCCAAATGGTTTGAGCCACACAGCTAAGTATAGTAATACATGATGAATGAGAGTGGGGTTGCGGCTGTGTAATACAGCCATTGCCCCGCTCCTGAGTCCTGACAAGTGCGCGCCGCGAGGATGATGCGATGCGGCCGGCGCTGCACTAATGAGCGGCGGCACTGAAAACAGAACATGGCGGCCGCACTGCTCACCTCATGCTGACCGCGCGTGCACTTAATGTCAGGAGCGGGGCAATGACTGTATTATACAGCCGCAGCCCCACTCTATAACGCCGGAGATCAGAGAAACAGCTCATCTCCGCCGCTATTCTCCTGAATGCTGCGATCAAAGCTGACTGCAGCATTCAGGGGAAAGTGAGGAGGAGGATGCCCCGGGATCGCGTCACAGGGAATTCCTGTGACGCGATCGAGGGCCATACCATATATGGGCAGATAGCCCAGGGTCTATTGAAGGACCCCAGGGCTGTCCTACCATATTTCCTGTTGTTAGGGCATACTGAGGTATGTCCGAACAACTGCCTGTGTACTATACATACACCGGCTATCTGATATATGCCAGTATATTAAAGTTTAAAAATAAAGTAAAAACATAAAATAATGTTTCATTGAAAAAAATACACATACGCCTTTTTTTTACAATAAACATTAAAATAAGTCTCAATATATAAAATATACACACATTCGGTATTGGCGCGGCCGTAATAACCTGCACAACATTTTTTTTGCGTCATTTATGATGTGCACGCTGTAAAAAAAAATAAAAAAAAAATTCTTTCACTTATTAATGTGGGGCACGAGGTGTGATGAATTTAACCTCCATGTGCCTCAAATTAATAGTAATTAACCCCATCATGTACCTCACACATTAACCCATTATGACTGAGCAACATGATGGGGTTAATTACTATTAATGTGAGGCAAATGGAGGTTAAATTCAGCATCACACCTCGCGCCTCACATAAGAAAATGGAAGAACTTTTTTTATTACTGTTGGCAAAGTATCGTTTTGGTATCAAAATCGCAATACTACACGAAGTATCGGTATCGAAGTCCAAATTCAGGTATCGTGACATCCCTACTACCTACAAAGGGGCTGTGTTGCACGACCTACAGGGGGCTGTGTGGCACGACCTACAAGGGGGCTGTGTGGCACGACCTACAAGGGGGCTGTGTGGCACGACCTACAAGGGGGCTGTGTGGCACGACCTACAAGGGGGCTGTGTGGCACGACCTACAAGGGGGCTGTGTGGCACGACCTACAAGGGGGCTGTGTGGCACGACCTACAAGGGGGCTGTGTGGCACGACCTACAAGGGGGCTGTGTGGCACGACCTACAAGGGGGCTGTGTGGCACGACCTACAAGGGGGCTGTGTGGCACGACCTACAAGGGGGCTGTGTGGCACGACCTACAAGGGGGCATTTGTGGCACGACCTACAAGGGGGCATTTGTGGCACGACCTACAAGGGGGCATTTGTGGCACGACCTACAAGGGGGCTGTGTGGCACGACCTACAAGGGGGCTGTGTGGCACGACCTACAAGGGGGCATTTGTGGCACGACCTACAAGGGGGCATTTGTGGCACGACCTACAAGGGGGCATTTGTGGCACGACCTACAAGGGGGCATTTGTGGCACGACCTACAAGGGGGCATTTGTGGCACGACCTACAAGGGGGCATTTGTGGCACGACCTACAAGGGGGCATTTGTGGCACGACCTACAAGGGGGCATTTGTGGCACGACCTACAAGAGGGCTGTGTGGCACGACCTACAAGAGGGCTGTGTGGCACGACCTACAAGGGGGCTGTGTGGCACGACCTACAAGGGGGCTGTGTGGCACGACCTACAAGGGGGCTGTGTGGCACGACCTACAAGGGGGCTGTGTGGCACGACCTACAAGGGGGCTGTGTGGCACGACCTACAAGCGGGCTGTGTGGCACGACCTACAAGCGGGCTGTGTGGCACGACCTACAAGCGGGCTGTGTGGCACGACCTACAAGCGGGCTGTGTGGCACGACCTACAAGGGGGCTGTGTGGCACGACCTACAAGGGGGCTGTGTGGCACGACCTACAAGGGGGCTGTGTGGCACGACCTACAAGGGGGCTGTGTGGCACTACCTACAAGGGGGCTGTGCAGCAAGGGGGCATTTGTGGCACGACCTACAAGGGGGCATTTGTGGCAAGACCTACAAGGGGGCTGTGTGGCACGACCTACAAGGGGGCTGTGTGGCACGACCTACAAGGGGGCTGTGTGGCACTACCTACAAGGGGGCTGTGCAGCAAGGGGGCATTTGTGGCACGACCTACAAGGGGGCTGTGTGGCACGACCTACAAGGGGGCTGTGTGGCACGACCTACAAGGGGGCTGTGTGGCACGACCTACAAGGGGGCTGTGTGGCACGACCTACAGGGGGCATCTGTGAGTGGGGGCTGATGGTCGTTTTACGGTGAGTGGGGGGCTGATGGTCGTTTTACGGTGAGTGGGGGGCTGATGGTCGTTTTACGGTGAGTGGGGGGCTGATGGTCGTTTTACGGTGAGTGGGGGGCTGATGGTCGTTTTACGGTGAGTGGGGGGCTGATGGTCGTTTTACGGTGAGTGGGGGGCTGATGGTCGTTTTACGGTGAGTGGGGGGCTGATGGTCGTTTTACGGTGAGTGGGGGGCTGATGGTCGTTTTACGGTGAGTGGGGGGCTGATGGTCGTTTTACGGTGAGTGGGGGGCTGATGGTCGTTTTACGGTGAGTGGGGGGCTGATGGTCGTTTTACGGTGAGTGGGGGGCTGATGGTCGTTTTACGGTGAGTGGGGGGCTGATGGTCGTTTTACGGTGAGTGGGGGGCTGATGGTCGTTTTACGGTGAGTGGGGGGCTGATGGTCGTTTTACGGTGAGTGGGGGGCTGATGGTCGTTTTACGGTGAGTGGGGGGCTGATGGTCGTTTTACGGTGAGTGGGGGGCTGATGGTCGTTCTACTGTGAGTGGGGGGCTGATGGTCGTTCTACGGTGAGTGGGGGGCTGATGGTCGTTTTACTGTGAGTGGACAGGCTGATGGTCATTTTAGGGTATGTTCACACGGCTGCCTCCGTTACGGATGAAATTACGGAGCTGTTTTCAGGAGAAAACAGCTCCGGAATTTCAGCCGTAATGGCATGTGCATGTGCAGGTGCTTTTCGCTGCGTCCATGACTGACGTAATTGGAGCTGTTTTTCCATGGAGTCAAGGGAAAACTGCTCCAATTACGTCTCAAGAAGTGACAGGCACTTCTTTGACGCGGGCGTCTTTTTTACGGGCCGTCTTTTGACAGCGGCGCATAAAAAAAAAAATGACCGTCGGCACAGAACATCGTAAGACCCATTCAAATGAATGGGCAGATGTTTGCCGGTGCTTTTGAGCCGCATTTTCGGACGTAATTCGGGGCTAAAACGCACTAATTACGTCCGTAAATAGTGTGTGTGAACCCAGCCTTACTGTGAGTGGAGGGGCTGATGGTCATTTTACTATGAGTGGAGGGGCTGATGGTCATTTCACTGTGAGTGGGGGGGGGGGGGGGGCTGATGGTCTTCAAGTGGTTTCCACCTCTGACCTCCAATTGAAATGAATAGTAGGAAGAGAATAGCTGTGGCGCTCGTTTGGAGCTTTTTTTGCTGCGTTTTTTGCATTTACTTCAACGGCTTAAAAAAAAAAAACGCAAAAAAAAAAACCCCATCAAATAACGCTGTCAATTCAAAAGCAGATTTTTTCTGCCTTACAAAAAACGCTGTGTGAACATACCCTAAGAATGTAGTGCTTATTTTTAGCTATTTTCTGTCTTTCTCTAAACAATTTTTGGTATTTTTTTTTTTCCAGGGGTGGCTCAAGTCCGAAAAGGTTGGGGAACTCTGTAGCAGGCTACAGCGGCGCCTGCAGCCTATGAGGCGCAGGGACAGGATCCCTGCGCAGTTGGCGTGATGACATCTCTGGATCAAGCCGGCCTATGCAAGGATCCTGTCAGGTGGAGGTGGGGGGGCAGTATGGCACTGTCTACAAGGGGGATGTGGGGGTCTGTATGGCACTGTCTACAAGGGGATTTGGGGGCTGTATGTCACTTTCTACAATGGGGAGGTGGGTGCTGTATGACATTGTCTACAAGGGGGCGGTGGGGGGCACTGTGTACTAGAGGGAGGTGGGGCTGTATGACACTACAAGGGGCAGATGGGGGCTGTATGGCACTGTCTACAAGCAGGAGATGGGGGATTATGGCACTGTCTACAGGGAGGCTGTACGGCACAATCTACAGGGGGCACTTTCTACTAGGGGGGCTGTGGGGGCATTCTACTCTGGAGGCCACTAAGCGGACATCATACTGTGTAGGGGCACTACAGGGGGCAATATAATGTGTGTGGCACTTAGGGGGCATAACAATGTGTGGGCACAATTAGAGGACAAAATACTGTGTCCTTGAAGGTGTTATAATATATTACATGATTAAATATTATTATTACACTGTGTGGGGGCACTATATAGGGCATTATACTGTGGGGAGGAATTATGCTTTTTTTTATGGGGCATTTTTTATAATGGCGTGGGGCGCCAAAAGATAATTTCGCACGGGGCGCCATCTACCCTAAGGCCGGCCCTGGTAGGGACACATCCTCCTGACAATGGGAATGGTAACACGCATTTGTCTATTAGTCCTGGGTACACCGAGATATGTAAAATACAAGGATTACCTGCAACAGACATGTCAGGAGAGGAGATCCCCTATAGATCCAGTGACGTCTTCTCTGATAGGAGCCGTTTTTATTTTCTTCTCCATCTGACGCAGACCGTTATGGTGACTTCTCCTGATGAGACATCTTTGCCCATCACTTCTGCAGCCATTTCCAGCCCCTATAGAAAAACACAAATTTAGACACCAAGGCCCAGGCCCATACATTAAAGGGGTGCTGCGGGCACAGAACGTTTTTTTTTTATACTGATGACCTATCCACGTGCCTGGACAACCCTTTTTAGTCAGACTAACAAAATTGGACCACAGACTAGATTATAGAAAACATACAGACCCAGACCTTCTAAGCTATTGCAGTCACCAGACCAGACCCCCTAAACAAATACAGACCCCATCACAAGCAACCTGAATAAATACAGACCTCAGACCGGACCCCTAAATACGGACACCAGACCTGACCCCCTACACTAATAATGACCCCAGACCTGACTCCCTTAATACAGACCAGACCCCCTAAATAAAGACCCCAAAACTAATAGACCCCATAAATTAATACAGACCCCAGACTACACCCCCAAATACAGACACCCTAAATACGACCCCAGACCACTTAAACTAACACAGACCCCTAAATATTCAGACCCTAAATCCCTTAAACTGATACAGACCCCAGACCAGACCCCCTAAATACAGACCCCTTAAACTAATAGACACCAAGCCTCCTAAATACAGTCCCCAAACCAGGCCCCCTAAATACAGACCCCACACCAGACCCCTAAATACAGTCCCATTAAACAAATCAATCCGCTTATACTTACATTGTCAGTCTTCTCTGTGGAGTCGCTGCTGCTGAAGTTCTGCGGTCATGTGACCAGCAGGTTTTTAAGCAATAGAACTTGAGAGATGAGGTCATGTGACCAGCAGGTCTCTAAGCAATAGTGAGAACTTCAGAGATGAGGTCATGTGACCTTATGTCTAAAGGTCCTTTTGCAGGACATACACAATGCAGTTTTTGCAGCGATTTGTGGCAAAACCGCGACAAAACCAGAATGTACCATGATAATCCGCCATTGATGGCCGGGCACGAAACGTACCCGGCCATTCATTGATTCTAATTGTACCTGTGTCCTATAGACGCAGGTACAATTATAGTGCAGGAGGGGTTGGTGCTGGCGCCCCCTCTAAGTTGCGCCCGGGGCACATGCCCCGCCTGCCCCCCCCCTAGCTACGCCCCTGATAACACCCTGTAGTAAAAAAAAACGCTTTGTGAAAAAAAAAGTGCATGTCACTTCTTGAGTAGTTTTTGGAGCCGTTTTTCATTGTGTGAAACAGTTTTATAAATTGACCTGCGGTGCGTTTTTTTAAACAATTCTGTGCAGTTTTTCTGGCGACATTCCCTGCGGCACCCATGGCGGATACGCTGTCTACTTTTACGCAGCGTATCCCCCCTGTGTGCCCTTACCCTATACTTTACATACATCCACTATTCAGGAGGGGAGGCCTCACAGCTATTCATTAATAATGTGAGAGGCCAATGTGGTTACTGTTGTGATACCACCAGTGGCGTAGCTATAGGGGTCTCAGTTGCCATACAGCATGTTTCCTAAATAAATCATCTGTGCCGTGAAGCAGGCACTTCCTGGTTACGGTCACATGGTACACTTAGTGTACCATGTGACCGTGTTGTCACGTGACACGTCTTCCAGACAGAGCAGTGGAAGAGTCGGTGCGGAGGACTCCAGGTAAGCTGCAGTGTAATGTAACGTATTGTTGTAATGTAATGTATTGAAATGTATTGTGATGCCTTGTAATGTATTGTGCTGTTTGCCGTGGAGAGGGGGGGGGGTGTTAAATCACAGCCCCCCTCCTCTCTCCACCCCAAACTGCACAATACAGTATAGTAACACATGACTATGAGAGCGGTGCTGCGGCTGTGTAAGACAGTCACTGCCCCGCTCCTGAGTCCTGACATGTGCGTGCCGTCAGGATGATGCCTTGCGGCCGGCGCTGCACTAATTATCTGCGGCACTGAAGACAGAACATGGGCGCGCTACAAAACACCCCTATGTTCTGTCCTCAATGCCTGAACCGCCGCTCATTAGTGCAGAGCCGGCCGCATCACCTCATGGTGATGCGGCCGAGCGGGGCATTGGCTGTATTACTCACCCGCAGCCCCGCTCTAGAATGGCGGAGATCAGAGAAACCTCTCCTCTCTGCCGCTATTCCCCTGAATGCTGCGATCACATCTGACTGCAGCATTCACGGGAAAATGATAAGGGGGGGATGCCCCTGGATCGCATCACAGGGAGTTCCTGTGACGTGATTAAGGGACAGACCATATATTGGCAGACAGCCCAGGGTCCATTGAAGGACCCCAGGGCTGTCTTACCATATTTCCTGTTAGGGCATACTGAGGTATGTCCTATCAGTACACAGGCTGATGTTACTGGCTTATAGATATATGCCAGTACATTAAAGTTTAAAAATAAAGTAAAAACAAAGTAATGTTAAATAAAAAAAATACACACACCTTTTTTACAATAAACATTAAAATAAGTCTCAATACATAAAATCTACACATAATAGGTATTGGCGCGTTCGTAATAACCTGCACAACAATTTTTTTTGCATAATTTATGATGTGTACGCTGTAAAAAAATAAAATAAAAACTGCTTTTTATGCTCCATGCACATGACCCTGCCCGCAATCACCGCCCGCGATTGCGGGCACGGCCGGCTGCCGACTGCCACACGCATTTTCGGGCCGTGCTCCCATACAAAGTATGGGAGCACGGCCCGCAAAATGCAAAAGAACGGACATGTTCCATAATTTATATATATATTTATACATAATTTATACATAATTTATACATAATTTATATATATATTTGCCTGTTTGTCTAAATATGTCCCTCTATGTATGTGCAGTATATATGTTCCAGTATGTGTGTGTCTATATATGTGGTTAATTTTTGGTTTGTGGAGGGCGGCAATAGAGAATCCCGCACAGGGCGCCATCCAACCTAAGGCCGGCCCCGACTATGTTTATATGTAAGTGAGCGCAAATATGGCAGCTAAGAGCTTTTATAATGTGACATCTAGTCATGAAATCCATGAAATATGGACAGAACCAGAGGAAAGTCTCTCAGCTTATGTGAAGCAGTAAATGACTCTACAACTTGTAATGTTTATACAAGGACCTTCCGAAGAAACTTTCCTCATCCTCTGTTGTAATATTATACAATGAGCGGACCTGACGTTATATCTGGTAATGATTGTTACTTCACGGTCCAGTCACTAGTTCAGCTGTAATGAAGGCGAGGACTACAGGCAGGAGAACAACACAGAGACCTAAGACACTAAGGGGGGGGGGGTCATTTATCAACTCTTCTACGCCAGGTGTAGAAAAGTCGCAATTTGTAATGCAAGTTGCAATTTTTACCCTTTTTTGTGCCACTTTCCACACTTTTGTAGAAATGGGGCATGGTCGAGGGAAAGGGGCGTGGCCACTGAGCCAACAAATTTATTAGGATTATCCCAGAAAAGTGGCATAAAGTATAGTGGAAATCTACGCATCTCCTCGCTAACGTATATTTCACTCCATGTGGCATAGCAAGGTAGAGGCCCGCGCTGGACCTCACAGATCTGGCACAGTTTAGAGTTTTCTGTAAAAACAGAATGAGCCATTACAGAAGAGAGAAAGCAGAATACATTGGGACCCTAAAGAGGTCAGGAGCTTTAAATTGTTTGGGGTTTCCGGGAAAAATAATCTTCTGTGCAAGAATATAACCTTAAAGAACCAGTTCCTGTTATTTAACCCCTTAACTGTTCCCCGCAAAATTACGTGTCAGATATGTCAGTACGGGGGGTGATGTATGGAGCGCTCACGCGCTGTGTGTGCACCATACGCTGCGGTTGTCAGCTGTGTATTACAGATGACACCCGGGACTAACGGCCAGAAACAGTGATCGCGCTGATCTCCAAATGCTGCGGTCAATCGTGACTGCAGCATCTGAGGTGTTAAAAAGAGGGCGCGGCCCCCCTCTGACAGCTAGTCACCGCCCCCCGCAATGAGATCGCTGGGTCACTATGATTGTCATGGCAGCCCAGGGCCTAATGAAGGCCCCCAGGACTGCCTTCACTCTGCCTCTCCTAAGCCCTTAGTGCTTGGACCCCCACCAATCAAAACATCTGACATGTCAGAAGTTTGTTAAAGGTTTAGCTATACTTTAAGGCTGGATTCACACGAGGTCGTTGCATCCGTAATTGACGGAAGTATTTCGTCCGCAAGTTCCGGACCGAACACAGTGCTGGGAGCCGGGCTCCTAGCATCATACTAATGTACGATGCTAGGAGTCCCTGCCTCGCTGCCGGACAACTGTCCCGTACTGAAAACATTATTACAGTACGGGACAGTTGTCCTGCAGCGTGGCAGGGACTCCTAGCCTCGTACATAACTATGATGCTAGGAGCCCAGCTCCCTGCACTGTGTTCGGTCCAGGACTTGCGGCCGAAATACGTCCGCCAATTACGGACGTAATGACCTCGTGTGAATACAGCCTAACAGAAGCCTATGGAAATGACAATATACTGCAATACATTAGTATTGCAGTCTATTGTACCAGCGATCTAACAATCGCTGGTTCATGTCCCCTAGCAAAAAAAAAGTGAAAAAGTTTAGTAAGGAAAAAAAGAACAAATTAAAAGTTTTAAAAAAAACCTTTTCCCAGTTTTCCTCTAAAGTAATGTAAAAAATAAAAAAAAGGTAACAAAATTGGTATAGCTGCTTCTGAACTATTAAAATATAGCGTTATTTAACGCGCATGGTGAACCCAAAAATATTTAAAACCCCAAAATTGCTGTTTTTTGGTCAACTTAGCTCTTTAAAAAAAATGTAATAAAAAATTTGCTTCTACCAAAAAATGGTATCTAGAAAAACTAGAGCTCGTCCCGCAAAATATACGCATCACACCGCTCAATCGATGAAAAAATAAAAAACTTATGGCTCTTAGAATGTGACTACACAAACATTTTTTTTTTCTTTGAAAGTAGTATAATTTAAGAAAATCTATATAAATTTGGTATCACCGCAATCGTATTGAGCCACAGCATGCAAGTTTTCATTTTTACCGCACGGTGAAATCTGTAAGAACGAAACCCAAAAAGTCATGAAGGGATCACAGTTTTATCCAATTTGAGCACGCAAATAATTTTTTTTCAGTTTACCAGTGCATTGTATGGTACTTTAGAGGCTACCAATAGAAACTACAACAACTCCCGTAAAAAATAAGCTCAGTGCAAATATATACAACCGCAGAACCAAGCTCCGTACATAAATACAACATCAGAACCAAGCTCAGTACATAAATACAGCTCCAGAACCAAGCTCAGTACATACGTACGAAACCTAAACCAAGCTCAGTACATAAATACAGCAGCAGAACCAAGCTCAATACAAATATACAGCACCAGAACAAACCTCAGTACATATGTACAGCATCAGAACCAAGCTCAATACATAAATACAGCACCAGCAAAAATACAGCTCCGTACGGAGATCATTTAAATATAAATACAACACCAGAACCATGCTCAGTACAAATATACAGCCCCAGATCCAAGCTCAGTACACATATACAGCAGAGCCAAGCTCCGTACAGAAGTACAGCACCGGAACCAAGCTCAGTACATATATACACCAGAGCCAAGCTCAGTACATAAATACAAAATCTGAACAAAGCTCAGTACATATATACCCTGCCAGAAACAAGCTCAGTACATATATATACAGCACCAGAACCAAGCTCATTACATAAATACAAAATCTGAACAAAGCTCAGTACATATATACCCTGCCAGAAACAAGCTCAGTACATATATACAATGCCACAACCAAGCTCATTAAATAAATGCAACACCAGAACCAAACTCAGTACATATATACAGTGCCAGAACCAAACTTAGTACATATATACAGCGCCAGAACAAAACTCAGCACATAAGTACAGCACCAGAACCAAGCTCAATACATATAGCAGCAGCACAAATCCAGCTCGGTACAGAGATCGTTTGCAAATTCAGTTTAACCCTTGCCATATAAGTTTGTTCGACCTAAAACGATAGCTCCCAATATAGCCAGAACGAGGGTTAGGATATGCTGGGAGTTGTTGTTTCACAAAAGAGAACGATACACCCATTATCTCGCTGCAGATCATACAGTGACTACAGTACTGATCAGTCACAGGGAGAATAAATATTTACATTGAGTGACTCACATGTGACGCCTCAGATTCTTTTTCGTTGTTCTTCTCTTTTCTTCTCCATCGGGACCAGACCTCTATGATGACTTCTCCCAGCCACAGCCCATTTCTGCAGAGTTTGCCGGTCAGATGTCTTAGGCTCCTCACTTTTCCAACATTTCCGCACCTATAAACGAAGATAAAATTCTCATGATGCCACACTCTATGCCCCTAACTATAATAGTACTATACTCTGTGCCTCTGAATATAATAGCTCCATACTCTGTCTCCATTAATTAAATTGTGTCAAACACTGTAAAGTAAAACACCACACACACTAACAATGCCCCCTGTAGATAGCGCCAGTGACAATGCCCCCTGTAGATATTGCCAGTCACAATACCCTTTGTAAATAGCGCCAGTCACACTGCCCCATGTAGATATTGCCCAGTGTAAATAGCGTGCCCTGTAGATATTGCCCCAATGCTGGCCACAGAAAAAAAGCCAGTGCAATAGTAATCAGTTGTATCTGCATCCTAAGGACACGGATACAATTGGGTAAGAAGTCCTGTTTCACCCCGGTTCTCTGAACCAGCTGTAATTTTAACAACCAGTTCGGGAAAACCGAATGAACTGGGCCCCCTTTCAGCCTCGGGACCTGGTCAAGTGCCCACATTGCCCTCATTGTAATCCGCTCGTGCATATATGGCTCTGACACTTCTCGGCATCGACTATGTATGAGCGGCGCTGAAATGATGACGAGATGGAGGGGAGAAGAAGAGCGGTGAGGTGAGTATGTGTTTTTTTATGTTATGGGAGACGTGGGAGGGATGCTATGGTGCATGGTGTGGTCATTGCTGCACAATTTTACCACACGGCTTAGCAGAAAAATGCAACACTTATTAAAATGCTTTTGCCTCTTAATAAATGTGTCACACTTTACGTTCAATTTTTTTTCTATTAAGACTGGCGTATAAAACACCAGTGTTAATAAATTTCCCCCTTTATGATTAGTATCAGTGACTGGTAAGTATCCGGATAGATTGTAGTTGTTGGATCACACGCTGCAGTAACATCTTATTTCATGGATTTCTTACAGACATCGGCGTTATATAGAAATCGATAGTATTTACCAGGAATGTATTCTCACACCACCTTCTTTTTCTTTTTCAGGTGTCTATTTCCAAGTTCAGAGAATCAAGATGGTAAATGCTCCACAGGTCGGTTCACACGGAAACCGCAACGGAATCAGCGGCAAAAAAAATGCCCCAAATCACTTTCCTGGAGCGGGTTCCGCCTCTGACCCCTCATTGAAATCAATGGGTGGCAGAAAAAAACGCGGAACTGATTAATTTATAGGACTTTGTGGCTGGCGTTGGAGCCGTTTAGGTATTGTGATTGTCATGAGGCAGTTGGGTAAAGGTATGTTTTTAGTCTTGTGTGAGGCTGTTAACCCCTTCAGGACCAAGCTCATTTTAGCCTTCAGGACCAGACCCATTTTTTCAAATCTGACATATTTCACTTCATGTGGTAATAACTCCGGAATGCTTTTACCTATCAAAGCGATTCTGAGATTGTTTTCTCGTGAGACATTGGACTTTATGATAAATTCAATATTTATCAGTGAAAAACACCAAAATTTTGTGAAAAATTGCAAAAATTAGCATTTTTGTAAATGTAAATGTATCTGCTTGTAAGACAGGCAGTTATACCACACAAAATTGTTGCTAATTAACATCCCCCATATGTCTACTTTATATTTGCATCGTTTTTTGAATGTCCTTTTATTTTTCTATGACCTCACAAGGCTTAGAACTTTAGCAGCAATTTCTCACATTTTCAAGAAAATGTCAAAAGGCTATTTTTCAGTTGTGAAGCGGCTTTTAGGGCCTTATATATTAGAAACCGCCAAAAAGTCACCCCATTTTAAAATCTTCACCCCTCAAAGTATTCAAAACAGTATTTAGAAAGTTTCTTAACCCTTTGAATGTTTCACAGAAATTAAATCAACGTGGAGGTGAAATTTTCAAATGTAATTTTTTTTGGCAGAAATAAATTTTTAATCTATTTTTTTTGTAACACAAATTTTTACCAGAGAAACGCAACTCAATATCTATTGCCCAGATTCTGCAGTTTTTAGAAATACCCCACATGTGGCCCTAGTGTGGTAATGGACTGAAGCACAGGCCTCAGAAGCAAAGGAGCACCCTTTTTATTAGAAAATATTTTAGGCACCATGTCAGGTTTGAAGGGCTCTTTCGCTGCTAAAACAGTGGAAACTACACCCCTTGAGGAAATTATCTAGGGGTCTAGTGAGCATTTTGACCCCGCAGGTTTTTTGCAGAAATTATTGGAAGTAGGCCGTGAAAATTAAAATCTACATTCTTTCAAAGAAAATGTAGGTTTAGCTAATTTTTTCTAATTTCCACAAGGACTAAAGGAGAAAAAGCACCGCAACATTTGTAAAGCAATTTCTCCCGAGTAAAACAATACCCCACATGTGGTAATAAATGGCTGTTTGGACCCACGGCAGGGCTTAGAAGGGAAAGAGCGCCATTTGGCTTTTGGAGCTCAAATTTAGCAGGAAGGGTTTGCGGAGGCCATGTCACATTTGCAAAGCCCCTGAGGGACCAAAACAGTGAAAACGCCCAAAAAGTGACTCCATTGAGAAAACTACACCCCCTTGAGGAATCCATCTAGGGGTGTAGTGAGCATTTTGACCCCGCAAGTTTTTTGCAGAAATGATTGAAAATGGGCCATGAAAATCTACATTCTTTCAAAGAAAATGTAGGTTTAGCTAATTTTTTCTAATTTCCACAAGGACTAAAGGAGAAAAAGCACCGCAACATTTGTAAAGCAATTTCTCCCGAGTAAAACAATACCCCACATGTGGTAATAAACAGCTGTTTGGACACACGGCAGGGCTTAAAAGGAAAAGAGCGCCATTTGGCTTTTGGAGCTCAAATTTAGCAGGAATGGTTTGCGGAGGCCATGTCACATTTGCAAAGCCCCTAAGGGACCAAAACAGTGAAAACGCAAAAAAAATGACTCCATTGAGAAAACTACACCCCTTGAGGAATCCATCTAGGGGTGTAGTGAGCATTTTGACCCCACAGGTGTTTCATAGATTTTATTAGAATTGGGCAGTGAAAATAAAAAAAAATCCTTTTTCTTCAATAAGACGTAGCTTTAGCTCAAAATTTTTAATTTTCTCAACAAATAAAGGAAAAAAAGAACCCCAACATTTGTAAAGCAACTTCTCTGGAGTACGGCAATACCCCACACGTGGTCATAAACTGCTGTTTAGACACACGGCAGGGCTCAGAAGGGAAGGAGCGCCATTTGCTTTTGGTGTACAGATTTTGCTGCGTTTGGTTTCTGGTCGCTATGTTGCATTTGCAAAGTCCCTGTGGAACTAAAACAGTCCCCCCCAGAAGTGACCCCATTTTGGAAACAACACCCTCAAGGTATTCACCTAGGGGTGTAGTGAGCATGTTAACCCCACAGGTGTTTTGCAGAAATTCGTGTGCACACGATGTGGGAGAGTGAAAATGGGAATTTTTCCTTAGATACGCCAATATGTGGTGCCCGGCTTGTGCCACCATAACAAGACGGCTCTCAATTTTTATGCGGTGTTTCCCGGTTTTAGAAGCACCCTACGTGTGGCCCTAATCTTTTGCCTGGACATTCGACAGGGCTCAGGAGTGAAAGAGTACCATGTAAAATTGAGGCCTAATTTTGCGACATATAAAGTATTGGTTCACAATTGCAGAGGCTCAGATGTGAAATAAAAGAAACCCCTGAGAAGTGACCCCATTTTGGAAACTACACCCCTCAAGGCATTTATTAAGGGGTGTAGTGAGCATTTTCACCCCACGTGTCTTTTCCATAAATGATTGCGCTGCCGAAGGTACAAATTAAAATTTTGCCCTAGATATGCCAATTCATTGTCAAATATGTCGTGCCCAGCTTGTGCCACTGGGGACACACACCTCAAAAATTGTTAAAAGGGTTCTCCCGGGTATGGCGATGCCATATATGTGGACATAAACAGCTGTTTGGGCATGCTGTAGGGCTCAGATCGGTGGGAGCGCCATTTGGCTATTGCTTGGTAATAGTTTTGTTTGGAATTATCACTGTTTCCGTTTATAATGTGGGGCATATGTGAGCTCGGCAGAGTACATCGGGGCATAGTCAGGTGGTATAATAAAATGATCCATAGATGTGTGTTACGCTGTGATCGATCCTTTCTGCACAGGCCGGTGTCGCACTGATATATGGCGTCCTTCCTTATCCCCCTTTTGGTCCACACTCTGCACCTTTGCAGTTTGGGGAATTTTGCCGGGAAAGTGTTGTCCTGGTATAATACGGGCACCCTCGCTTCCAGCAGATATGTTTGGGCCCTCCCCTTCCTGGTTCCCTAATTTTAGTGCCTTGATACATCGCCTTTTGAAACAGAAGAAATGTTCCCCTCGGGCCGCCACAACTGCATATTTTTCTTTCCTGAATTATTGGAGCCTTAACTTATTTTATTTTTTCATAGACGTAGTGGTATGAGGGCTCTTTTTTTTTTACGGGGCGAGCTGTAGCTTTTATTGGTACCATATTGGGGTACATGCAACTTTTTGATCACTTGTTATCCTTTTTTTGGGAGGCAAGGTGACAAAAAAACAGCAATTCTGCCATAGCTTGTTCTTTTTATATACAGCGTTCACCGTACGTAATAAACTACATGTTACCTTTATTCTGCGGGTCAGTACGATTCCGGCGATACCTAATTTATAGAACTTTTTTATAACTTTTTGCACAATAAAATTACTTTTGGAAAGAGAATGTATTTCTTCTGTCGCGATGTTGAGAGCCATAACTTTTACATTTTTTCATCGATGGAGCGGTGTGAGGGTTTGTTTTTTGCGAGACGAGGTATAGATTTTATAGGTACCGTTTTTGGATACATGCGACTTTTTGATCACTTTTTATTTCAATTTTTGGAAGACGGTGACCAAAAAAACAGTAATTATGGCAGTGTTTTTGAGGTTTTTTTTTTACGGCGTTCACTGCGCTGGATAAATAACATAATATTTTTATAGTTTAGGTCGTTACGGTCGCAGCGATACTAAATATGTATGGCTTTATTATTTTTTTCAATAATAAATGACTTGATAAGGGAAAAAGGGCGATTGTGTTTTGTGTTATTACTTGAAACGTTTATTGTTTGTTTTACAACTTTTATTTTTACTTTTTTTACACTATTTTTTACACTTTATTTTAGTCCCACTAGGGGACTTGAAGGTCCAACTGTTTGTTTGATGTTCTAATACATTGCACTACCTATGTAGTGCAATGTATTGGAACTGTCAGTTGTTAACTGACAGCAAGCCGATTAGGCTCCGCCTCTGGGCGGGGCCTATTCAGCTTACGTAATGGCAGACAGGAGTCCATTGTTAGGGCTCCTGTTGCCATAGTAGCAGTCGCCAGCCTTGCCATCGCGTGGCAAGGCTGCCGATTTGCTACAAACCTCTAGGATGCAGCGATCACAATGGATCGCTGCATCGAAGGGGTTAATGCCAGGAATCGGAGCTAGCTCCGGTTCCTGGCGATAGATCGGGGTGTCCGCTGTAACATACAGCGGACACCCACTGCTGATGACGCCGGCTCAGCTTCTGAGCCGGAAGCTGAGCCGGCGCCATCTTGCCGATGGTACCGGAAGCCTCCTGGGCCCCGCCGACGACGGGGCATAGGAGGATTCCGTTACAGGCTGATCGGGAGGTAAGTATTAGCCCTCCGATCGCCTTAGCAGCCACCGGCAACCCAGCGATCACGTTGCTGGGGTGCCGGTGGCTATAAACTCCTCACATGCTGCGATCTCTCTTGAACGCAGCATGTGAGGGGTTAATCGGCCGGATCGGATGCTAGTTCCGGTCCTGACCGATACCTCAGGGTGACAGCTGTAACATACAGCTGTCACCCGGCGGTGATGTCGCTGGCTCAGCTCCTGAGCCAGCTTCATCTCCATGACGTACAGTTACGTGAAAAGGCGGTAAGCCACCAGCTTTAAAGGGATCCTGTCATCAACATCTTACCTGTTAAACTCGCCTGACCCCTCAATGGCCGCAGCTGTCCAGAGTGCGTTCCTGTTCTTCTTTCCTGAAGTCCTCCTCTGTCAGTAAATGTAGTCGTTTAAACTCTTCCCGCCTTTTATGGTAATTAGTTTTCCCTCTGGGACTCAGCTTCTTAACCCCGCCCACCGCCGGCACCTGTCCGGCCCTGACTGGCTAAGGAGCTGTCAATCAAAAAGGAGGTGGTGGAGTCCACTCTGAGATGCTGGAGGAATGAAAATCTGACTCTTTTCAGATGAAGATTTGACTCTTTTCTGCTCATTTGCATACGGCGTGGGACCACTGAAAAACTGAATACTAAAGCTACAGAGCTTACTTAGAACATATTTATAGCTTAGAGGACAATGATTTTTCACCCACTTTCACCAGGTATTGCTGGCTTTATAGCTAAAATGCTGGTGACAGGTTCCCTTTAATCACATAAATGTACGTGATTGGGCGGGAAGGGGTTGAAGTGTAACTAAACTTTTAACATATCAAAGTGACATAGCAGAAGTTTTGATCAGTGGGCGTCTAAGCACTGAGACCCCCACTGACTGCTACAACGAAGCGGCAGAAGCAGGGGCGTAACTAGGAAAGACTGGGCCCCATAGCAAACTTTTGACTGGGGCCCCCCCCTCCCGTGGGTGTCACACAACCCCCCCCTTGTAGATAGTGCCTTTTTTACAGTCCCCCGCTGTAGATAACGCCATACAGCGCCCCCGCTGTAGATAACGCCATACAGCGCCCCCGCTGTAGATAACGCCATACAGCGCCCCCGCTGTAGATAACGCCATACAGCGCCCCCGCTGTAGATAACGCCATACAGCGCCCCCGCTGTAGATAACGCCATACAGCGCCCCCGCTGTAGATAACGCCATACAGCGCCCCCGCTGTAGATAACGCCATACAGCGCCCCCGCTGTAGGGAACGCCACACAGCGCCCCCGCTGTAGGGAACGCCACACAGCGCCCCCGCTGTAGGGAACGCCACACAGCGCCCCCGCTGTAGGGAACGCCACACAGCGCCCCCGCTGTAGGGAACGCCACACAGCGCCCCCGCTGTAGGGAACGCCACACTTACCATACCATATGCCATACCATACAGCGCCCCCCCTTGATTCCTATAGTGTGTCCTACAAATAACATGCATCCCCTATCCACAGGATAGGGGGATACATGTGTGATCGCTGCCATTGATAGGGAGAACGGGGGACTGAAAGTCCCCTGAAGTTCTCCATCACTCACCTCTGACTTCCGGCGTCTGTCTCGGCAGCTCAATAAAAATGAAAGGAGCGCTGGTCACGCATGCACACAAGCGCGACCGGCGCTCCATTCATTTGTACGGAGCTGCCGACACAGACCCCGGAAGTCCGTTGTTTGTGATGGAGAACTTCAGGGGACTTTCAGTCCCCCGTTCTCCCTATCGCTGCCAGCGATCACACTGTGGATAGGGGGATACATGTCTTTTATTTAATTGCAGAGCGGGGAGATACCTCCCTGCTCTGCCGTAGTGTTCAGTGGCGTCCCGCTGTAGCAGCCATAGCGGCTGGTAGCGGAGCCTGCGGCCATGGTGGGGGCCTGTGCCGGCGGGCCCCGTAGCAGTCGCTACTGCTGCTACGGCGGTAGTTACGCCACTGGGCAGAAGCGCTATGGTGAGTGCTGTGCCGCATGGTTTCTGATTGGCTTTCCACGGAAAACTGAGCGAGCGTTGTACGGACTAAATGGAAACTCTGAGTCTGTACACCGTTTTCTCAACTTTCCGAGGGAAGACTATCAGAAACAAAGCAGTACATCGCTCACCCTGCCGCTTCTGCTGCTTCATTTTAGCAATCGGTGGGGGTCTCAGTGCTAGGACTCCCACCGATCAAAACTTCTGACATGTTACTATGTTTAGTAATACTTTAAGGCCCCATGCACACGACTGAATTTTTTTTTCATAATTGCGGACCGTAACTCGATCCGCAATTACAAACCTGCCTGGTTCTATTGGCCGCAGACACCTTTTCGTATCGCTACGGATAGCTGTCTGTGCCGTAGAACAGTGCCTTGATTTGTGGAGCATGTCCTACTTTTTGTTCTTTATGGGCAGTGCTCCCATACTTTGTATGGGAGCACGGCCTGAGAATGCGTCCCCCGGCCATCGGCAGCTGGCCATGCCCACAATCACGGGCCATGATTATGGGCACGGCCGTGTGCATGAGGCCGAAATGTTGATAAAATTCCTATAGAAAGTATTATGACTAAGTAAAGTAGGTGTGATAGAAATAATTAATAGAGTTCTGGTAATAAAGTGATTTTGAGTTGGATTTCCCTGGTCAGATGCGGTTTGGTTGTTGTTTGCCGAAGAGTTTTCTTCTGGAGTTCTTGTTCTTGGAGGATATTCTTGAGGACATTTAGACGTTCTAACAGTCAGTTGTCTACCGCTGGCCATAGAGTAGTGTTTCATCTATTAAAGACCAGTGTGCAGCTTAAAGGGGTTTATCCATCTTAGACATTTATGGCATGTCCACAGGATGCGGGTCCAGCTCTGATGTATGCCATAAATGTCTAAGATGGGAAAAACTCCTATAAAATGCCCCATTTGTGGCAGGGTAAGGAAGGACACTCTACTTGCCGTCAGATCCACCAAATTAAAGGTAGCGATGAATGGCGTGATAAATGTTGTAGCCAGATCTCCCTTACATCCCGGCTAGTAACAAGATATCATCATTATTTTAGGTGTTCCTGATGTAGAAATCCCTATGTGTAATGACAATGACGTTATCGAGCCCAGTATATTTTGTTCGTCAGTATGTTACACAATCTTTCTGGTCCATGAAAGTCTCCCCTGAAATAAGGCTCATTTTTGTAGGGTTTGTGTGGGCAGGGTTTTAATATTTTTGCTGTGAGTGGCGCAGTTTAGTTGAAGTGTCTCCTTTTCTTTTCCTCTCTAGTGATTTGGCCAGAAGTCACAAGTCAGTGTCCGGCTATTTTCACTACTAGTGATATCACTTTGTGTCATAACTTGGTGCATGTGAGGTCTCTATTGAATGTGTAATATTTTTCCTGATGGATGATATCAGATATTTGGTGTCCTCACTAGGCCACACTTAGGCCCATGTTATAAATGTGATGTAAATGGTCCACTGAATAGATTGTAGAATGGTTTTCTGTGTTATACAGATGTGAAGGAGAGCGCTATTTTTTCTAGACATCTGATCTTTGGTGTGATTGGTGAATAATTTAGGGGCTCTGGTCAGAGACCATTCTATGAAACTTGTGGCTTCTAGTCAGGGTGGAGTGCTCGGTGCGACCTCTTGGATAGGAAGACTTGAGGTGGGATCTCTAGCTTGGCTCCACAGAATGTACCCCAGAACGGATTTAATTGCCCCTTAAAAATGATATGAGTTTTATCAGAAACCAGGCACACTAACATCTCTTTACTGATCCAGTATATCTATAGCATATACCAGGAACGTATTATAGCACCTCTTTCTTTTCTAGATGTCTATAAGTGAAGAGAAGCAAGATATAGAATCCTCCAGTCAGCGTCAATGGAGGAATCCGAGAACTGGTAATTAATATTATTATTAATTACTGATAATTATCAGGCTGGTTTCTAGCTCTGGATTACTCAGAGGTGTAATTCCCAAGTGACGGCTAAGATTTGAACAGCGATGCTACTGCAGTCCTAGTACTTGTAGCAGACACTGAAATACTAAATTAGAATCACCCGGAAACAACCGCCGGTTCCCGGGTGCACGCAGTGTTCTACAGCGATGTGACTGCGCATGCGCAGTAGCGCACGCTGAAATACAAGTTTAGAATAAGCACTTGAGAACAGTCGGCGGTTCCCGGGTACATACAGTCCTCTACAGCGATGTGACTGCGCATGAGCAGTAGCTCACGCTGAAATACAGGTTTAGAATAAGCACTTGAGAACATTTGCCGGTTCCTGGGTGCACGCAGTCTTCTACAGCGATGTGACTGCGCAGTAGCGCACGCCGAAATACAAGTTTAGAATAAGCACTTGAGAACAGTCGCCGGTTCCTGGGTACATACAGTCCTCTACAGTGATGTGACTGTGCATGAGCAGTAGCGCACGCTGAAATATAGGTTTAGAATAAGCACTTGAGAACAGTCGCCGGTTCCCGGGTACATACAGTCCTCTACAGCGATGTGACTGCGCATGAGCAGTAGCGCACGCTTAAATACAGGTTTAGAATAAGCACTTGAGAACAGTCGCCGGTTCCCGGGTACATACAGTCTTGCTGAAATGCAAGTTTCGTAGAAGCACTCGGGAACAGTTGCCAGTTCCCGAGTGCAGGCGGGGACTTGGACAGCGCTACTGCTGCGCATGCGCAGTTACAGCTACAGGCTTGTAGTCACACCAAGCACTCGGGAATAATTGGATGTTCCGGAGTGCAAACGAAATAAAGCGTGTTCATGAGAACACTGAAAGCGACCACAAAGCCATACTACACTCAGGATGTGTCTTTTCCCGACCATAGCCAGAGGAATGCGTTATGGTCGGATCCAAGGGCAACCCGTAACACAACAAAACTTCTGCAACAAAGGCGTTGAGTACATAATGGCATGGCTTTATAAGCATTCACACATGGCAGACCTGGTAGCCTTGTTTAGGCCCCCGGTTGCCATGGCATCTATCAGAAACCTGCGATTGCGCTGATGGTGACAGAGGAAGCCCCCGCCATCTTTTTACCCACGTAGATGCCCCACTATTGACCACAGCAACTGAGGGGTAACGTGCCGGGATCTCCGCTATTTCCCGCACCATCCAAGTACTGTACATTTACGGTGCTTTGTGCTAACTGCATGGCGCTGTAAATGTGTGTCACCCAGTGGTTAAATGACAGAAAGCTGACATCAGTAACGTGATTTTCTAGGTTAATAGGATTTGTGTGTCTGTAAGCAAATAAACCGTATGCAACCCCAATGGCATCCTCTATCTGTGGTGCACGGTTGGGTAGATGGTCTTTTGGCACTTGCCCCCTCCCCACCTAGTGCTGCACATGGAATAATACAAGACGTTTTTGGGCATGTGCAGTAGCCTGGGGCTGCTCTGCTTGTATGTACCAAGATGCTGAAGCAAGCGGGCCTGGGACATTTCACCCATCTGCCCTGACTAACAACCCACCCCAAAATCTGGAACTTCTACGGAGAAGAGAGTAAGCCGGCGGGCATGAATAGCAGAAACAGTGAGGAAAATCCTGACCTAGAATGGATCCAATTGTAGCAAACTATCAGCTGCGAGAAATATCAGGCATGTTCCTGGATATAAACAAGAATATTCCCATTTACTGACCCCAAACCGTTATCTTAAAAATGCTGAGGAATTAGAAAGATGCAGAAGTTTTCATTTATACGAAAATTATGCATCTAGTTACATGAAACCGGAAAATCCCTGTTATATTGACATTTTATAGAGATGAGTGGTTAAATAGTGCCCACTCGAGGGCACAAATATGGATAACCAGGCCTGTACCTCTAGTTGTGCCTGTGACAATGCATCACCCCCATCTTATTCTTAAGAACCATGAAGTGTTTGAGCTTCTACATGGACCTAACAAGCGATCTGCTGGGGTCACTTATCTACACATATTCAGGGCAGAGGGGTTGTAAAACGGTGGTGCCTTGCTGGGGGCTTCACTACATAAATATCCTGCAGACTGTCCAGAAACAAAATGTACTTCTCAGTCGTATGTATATATGTATGTATGGAGCATGTCTTCACTGTATATACTGTACTCCCTCTTTACTGTCCTCATATATACTGTATACAATGTACTGTTCAGTTATATGTATATATGGGACATGTCCTCACTATATACTGTACTCCCTCTTTACTGTCCTCATACTGTATATAATGTACTGTTCAGTTATATGTATATATGGGACGTGTCCTCACGGTATATACTGTACTCCGTCTTTACTGTCCTCATATATACTGTATATAATGTACTGTTCAGTTCGATGTATATATGGGACGTGTCCTCACTGTATATACTGTACTCCCTCTTTACTGTCCTCATATATACTGTATATAATGTACTGTTCCGTTATATGTATATATGGGACGTGTCCTCACTGTATATTCTGTACTCCCTCTTTACTGTCCTCATATATACTGTATATAATGTTTTGTCCAGTTATATGTATGTTTGAAACATGTCCTCACTGTATATACTGTACTCCCTCTTTACTGTCCTCATATACTGTATATAATGTACTGTTCAGTTGTATGTATGGGACGTGTCCTCACTGTATATACTGTACTCCCTCTTTACTGCCCTCATATATACTGTATATAATGTACTGTTCAGTCATATGTATATATGGGACATTTCCTCTCTGTATATACTGTACTCCCTCTTTACTGTCCTCATATATACTGTATATAATGTACTGTCCAGTTATATGTATGTATGGAGCATGTCCTCACTGTATATACTGTACTCCCTCTTTACTGTTGTCATATATACTGGTTATAATGTACTGTTCAGTCATATGTATATATGGGATGTGTCCTCACTGTATATACTGTACTCCCTATTTACTATCCTCATAAACTGTATCTAATGTACTGTTCAGTTATATGTATATATGGGACATTTCCTCTCTGTATATACTGTACTCCCTCTTTACTGTCCTCATATATACTGTATATAATTTACTGTCCAGTTATATGTATGTATGTATGGAGCATGTCCTCACTGTATATACTTTACTCCCTCTTTACTGTCCTTATCCCATATATACAACTGAACAGTACATTATATATAGTATGTGTCCTCACTGTATATACTGTACTCCCTCTTTACTGTCCTCATATATACTGAATATAATATACTGTTCAGTTAAATGTTTATATGGAGCATGTCCTCACTGTATATACTGTAATCCCTATTTACTGTCCTCATATATACTGTATATAATGTACTGGTCAGTTATATGTATATATGGAGCATGTCCCCATTGTATTTACTGCACTCCCTCTTTACTGTCCTCATATATACTGTATATAATGTACTGTTCAGTTATATGAATATATGGGACGTGTCCTCACTGTATATACTGTACTCCCTCTTTACTGTCCTCATATATACTGTATATAATGTATTGTTCAGTTATATGTATATATTGGACGTATCCTGACTGTATATATTGTACTCCCTCTTTACTGTCATCATACTGTATATAATGTATTGTTCAGTTATCTGCATATGTGGGAAGTGTCTTCACTGTATATATTGTACTCCCTCTTTACTGTCCTCATATATACTGTATATAATGTACTGTTCCGTTATATGTATATATGGGACATTTCCTCTATATACTGTACTCCCTCTTTACTGTCATATATACTGTATATAATTTACTGTCCAGTTATATGTATGTATGTATGGAGCATGTCTTCACTGTATATACTGTACTCCCTCTTTACTGTCCTCATATATACTGTATATAATGTACTGTTCAGTTGTATATATGGGATGTGTCCTCACTGTATATACTGTACTCGCTCTTTACTATCCTCATATATACTGTATATAATGTACTGTTCAGTTATATGTATATATGGGATGTGTCCTCACTGTATATACTGTACTCCCTCTTTACTGTCCTAATACATACTTTATATAATGTACTGTTCAGTTATATGTATATATGAGACGTGTACTCACTGTATATACTGTACTCCCTCTTTACGGTCCTCATATATACTGTATATAATGTACTGTTCCATTATATGCATATACGGGACGTGTCCTCACTGTATATACTGTACTCCCTCTTTACGGTCCTCATATATACTGTATATAATGTACTTTTCAGTTGTATGTATGGAGCATGTCCTCACTGTATATACTGTACTCCCTCTTTCCTGTCATATATACTGTATATAATGTACTGTTCAGTTATATGTATATATGGGACATGTCCTCACTGTAAATACTGTACTCCCTCTTTACTGTGCTCATATGTACTGTATATAATATACTGTCCAGTTATATGTATGTATGGAGCATGTCCTCACTGTATATACTGTACTCCCTCTTTACGGTCCTCATATATACTGTATATAATGTACTTTTCAGTTGTATGTATGGAGCATGTCCTCACTGTATATACTGTACTCCCTCTTTACTGTCCTTATAATGTATATAATGTATTGTTCAGTTATGTTTATATGGGATGTGTCCTCACTGTATATACTGTACTCCCTCTTTACTGTCATATATACTGTATATAATGTAATGTCCAGTTATATGTATGGAGCATGTCCTCACTGTATATACTGTACTCCCTCTTTACTGTCCTCATATACTGTATATAATGTATTGTTCAGTTATATGTATATATGGGACGTGTCCTCACTGTATATACTGTACTCCCTGTTTACTGTGCTCATATATACAGTATATAATGTACTGTCCAGTTATATTTATGTATGGAGCATGTCCTCACTGTATATACTGTACTCCCTCTTTCCTGTCATATATACTGTATATAATGTACTGTTCAGTTATATGTATATATGGGACATGTCCTCACTGTATATACTGTACTCCCTCTTTACTGTGCTCATATGTACTGTATATAATATACTGTCCAGTTATATGTATGTATGGAGCGTGTCCTCACTGTATATACTGTACTCCCTCTTTACTGTGCTCATATGTACTGTATATAATATACTGTCCAGTTATATGTATGTATGGGACGTGTCCTCACTGTATATACTGTACTCCCTCTTTACTGCCCTCATATATAATGTACTGTTCAGTCATATGGATATATGGGATGTGTCCTCACTGTATATACTGTACTCCCTCTTTACTGTCCTCATATATACTTATATAATGTACTGTTCAGTTATATGTATATATGGAGCGTGTCCTCACTGTATATACTGTACTCCCTCTTTACTGTTGTCATATATACTGGTTATAATGTACTGTTCAGTCATATGTATATATGGGATGTGTCCTCACTGTATATACTGTACTCCCTATTTACTATCCTCATATACTGTATCTAATGTTCTGTTTAGTTATATGTATGTATGGAGCATGTCCTCACTGTATATACTGTACTCCCTCTTTACTGTGCTCATATGTACTGTATATAATATACTGTCCAGTTATATGTATGTATGGGACGTGTCCTCACTGTATATACTGTACTCCCTCTTTACTGCCCTCATATATAATGTACTGTTCAGTCCTATGGATATATGGGATGTGTCCTCACTGTATATACTGTACTCCCTCTTTACTGTCCTCATATATACTTATATAATGTACTGTTCAGTTATATGTATATATGGAGCATGTCCTCACTGTATATACTGTACTCCCTCTTTACTGTTGTCATATATACTGGTTATAATGTACTGTTCAGTCATATGTATATATGGGATGTGTCCTCACTGTATATACTGTACTCCCTATTTACTATCCTCATATACTGTATCTAATGTTCTGTTTAGTTATATGTATGTATGGAGCATGTCCTCACTGTATATACTGTACTCCCTCTTTACTGTCATACTGTATATAATGTACTGTTCAGTTATATGTATATATGGGACATGTCCTCACTGTATATTCTTTACTCCCTCTTTACTGTCCTCATATATACCGTATATAATTTACTGTCCAGTTATATGTATGTATGGAGCATGTCCTCACTGTATATACTGTACTCCCTCTTTACTGTCCTCATATATACTGTATATAATGTACTGTTCAGTTGTATATATGGGACATGTCGTCACTGTATATACTGTACTCCCTCTTTACTGTCCTCATATATACTGTAATGTACTGTTCAGTTATATGTATATATGGGACGTGTCCTCACTGTATATACTGTACTCCCTCTTTCCTGTCCTCATATATACTGTATATAATGTACTGTTCAGTTATATGTATATATGGGACGTGCCCTTAATATATATACACTGTACTCCCTGTTTACTGTGCTCATATATACAGTATATAATGTACTGTCCAGTTATATGTATGTATGGAGCATGTCCTCACTGTATATACTGTACTCCCTCTTTACTGTTGTCATATATACTGGTTATAATGTACTGTTCAGTCATATGTATATATGGGATGTGTCCTCACTGTATATACTGTACTCCCTATTTACTATCCTCATATACTGTATCTAATGTACTGTTCAGTTAAATGTATATATGGGACATTTCCTCTCTGTATATACTGTACTCCCTCTTTACCGTCCTCATATATACTGTATATAATGTACTGTCCAGTTATATGTATGTATGGAGCATGTCCTCACTGTATATACTGTACTCCCTCTTTACTGTTGTCATATATACTGGTTATAATGTACTGTTCAGTCATATGTATATATGGGACATTTCCTCTCTGTATATACTGTACTCCCTCTTTACTGTCATATATACTGTATATAATTTACTGTCCAGTTATATGTATGTATGGAGCATTTCTTCACTGTATATACTGTACTCCCTCTTTACTGTCATATATACTGAATATAATATACTGTTCAGTTAAATGTTTATATGGAGCGTGTCCTCACTGTATATACTGTACTCCCTCTTTTCTGTGCTCATATATACTGTATATAATGTACTGTTCAGTTATATGTATATATGGAGCGTGTCCTCACTGTATATACTGTACTCCTTGTTTACTGTGCTCATATATACAGTATATAATGTACTGTCCAGTTATATGTATGTATGTATGGAGCATGTCCTCACTGTATATAAAAAAAAGACGGAGGATTGAATCCAGTGATGAGTCTGTGATTCTGTTAAAAATATATAGGAATCTTCTTCCAAGTTTTATTCAAGCAGAGGGTAAAACAAGTGCGATAAAATATAGGTCAATTTCCCTATGTGCAACAGAGGGATGGTACAGCAATTGGAGCGGAGCCTACGCGTTTCTGACGCTGACTGCGTCCTTAGTCATGGCTGCTGTTGGGGCTTACTCTGAATCTGACCGTTTTATATCTGGTCTATTTTTAGAATCGTGTTAATTGCGGTTCAACTGTGGAACTTCTGGGAGTTTCCTGGAACGCAAGCTATTTCCTGTATCAGGGGCAACATGTTGAAGCCGTTACGTCTCATTTGGGGGTGAATTAATTATTCAACATTCCTTCTTTAATTGTTAATAGTGTTTGCTAGAACATGACAGGCTAATTAATTTACATGTTTTGTCATATTTTTTCAAGATGTTTTTGTAGACCGCTTCCTTTTGACCTCCTGTGAACGTTGTATTGCCTTAGTTGGAAATATAACGGAAATCTAGACTGTCAGAAAATAGTAAGTGGATGTGTATGTAAATGTAGATGAGAATAAAAATATATTATAGAAAATAAGTGGTAGCTAAAGGAGAATTGAACAGGACATAGTCGTTCATTACGAATACAATATGTACAATCACTTGGGAACGTATGTACCAGGTACCCTGGATTGTTTCAAGAATTTTATTTACTAATATGTCCATGTTGAACTATATCAGTTATGTTACTTGAATTAAAGAAACTATTATGAAGGTAGGAGTTTTAACCCTATGTACATGAAGTGATACTGACAGTCACGTTCAATGCAAGGGTTCATGGTGAATCAAAGCCTTTATTATGATATTACTTATTTGTAGAAACAGTGCTCTGTGCGTCTTCTATTTAATTAATTTTGTGTTTGTTTATTTAGTAATTGTTGCCAACGTGTCTGGTTGGCCGGCTCGGGCAGAAGTGGAGACAAAGTAAGTATCAGTTTCATTTTTTGCCACTGTATATTTTTAGATGCCTAGTAGCATTTGTTGTTTTCTGTATGTACATTTCAAAGGTTACGTGTATAGTCTCTAGTCTCGGACAGAATTGTTCTGTAATTAGTAGTGGAACATCAATTCCTTACGTAGGTTCAGACCGTTAGGCACTCGTGTTTTTAACCTAAATATCCAATAGGCTTCCCTGGTGTGCGTCTTATGCTTGATATCTCCTCCTCTTTTTGGATTGTGTATTTTTTCGATGGCATAGCATGTAAAGTAATTGATGGATCTGTTATGAACATGGATAAAATGTTTGGCCGCATTCGATGTGTTTAGGATGTTCTGATTCCGGATATAACCGAGGTGTTCTAATATCCTGGTTTTTAGTTTGCGGTTGGTACATCCTACGTATTTGATGTTACAATGTGTGCATTCTATGATGTAAATTACTGAATCTGAGTTACAATTGATGTAATTTTTTATTGGAAAAGTGATGGAATTTGTTGAGTCAGAAAAAGTTTTCTTTGGGGTAGCGTACAGACACGTTTTACAGGGCTTAGAACCGCATTTGAAGAACCCTTTTTGTTCCAGCCAGGTTGTTTTGGGAGTGTTGGAACAAAAAAAGGAGGGGGATAAGGAGCCACCTAAAGACGGTGCTTTACGGGCCACAAATCTACAACCTTCCTTCAGAATATCTGCTATGATATCATCCTCCATTAACATCGGAAGGCGTTTTTAATGATTTGCTTCACGTCATTAAATTGGTTGCTTTGACCTAGGACGACTGTCATTTTGCTGGTCTCTAGTTTGGAATCGTGTTTTTGTGATAGGAGAGTATCTCTGGTTCTCTTAGAGGTGATGTTACTTGCCCTTTGTAGTGACCATTGCGGGTAACCTCTATCGCATAGTCTATTGTGTATTTGTTGTTGCTCAACTTTAAATTGTGTGTCTGAACTACAATTCCGCTTGGCTCTATGGAGTTCTCCTACAGGTATTGAGGTGATAGTTTGTTTAGTGTGGTTGCTACGAGCATGTAGAATTGTGTTACCAGCTGTAGGCTTTCTGTATGTTGTGGTTTGTATTGTAGTGTTTTCAATGCCTGTCAGCTCCAGGTCTAAGAAGACCATGTTGGTTTTATTATATGCTGACGTAAACCTGAGATTTGACGAGTTGGAATTCAGAAAGTCAACGAATTCCGGTATGGCAGATATGTCTCCCTTCCAAATGAACAGGAGATCGTCTATATATCTGCCATACCAGTGTATGCTGTCCTCAAATGGGTTGGACGGGGAGAAAATGGCGGTTTCTTCCCACCAGGCCATGACTAGGTTAGCCAACGAGGGGGAAAATTTGGCCCCCATAGATACTCCTCTTAGCTGTAAGTAAAAAATGCCATCAAATTGAAAAAAGTTATGGGTCATCAAAAATGTCAAGACGTCAAAAATGTATGATTGAAGGTGGTCACTGTAGTTGCTATGTACGGTGAGATGGTGTTTTATTGATGTAAAGGCCGTAAGATGGGGAATGCTTGTGTATAGGGATGTTACATCACATGACAGCCATGCGTAATTTGTTAGCCAGATTTCGTTTTGGAAGGCACGGAGTACATCTGCTGTATCTCTTAGTGACCCCATAGTATTTTGGGCTATTGGCTGTAACAACGAGTCAAGCCATTCAGAGGTTTTTTCGAGAAGGGAGCCTATGCCCGACACAATGGGTCTCATGGGTGGTGGGCAAATATTCTTGTGTGTCTTTGGCAGGGCATGCATTATGGGCATGATTGGATGGTTAACATACATATAATCTGCCTGCTTCTGAGTCAATGAGCCATTGTGTAGGCCTATATCTATCAGCTTTTTAATTTCTTTTTGAAACTTCTCTGTGGGATTATCTGTTAGTATTTTATAGGTGTCTTTATCGGCTAGGAGGTCTTTAATTTGTGCTCTGTAGTCCTCCTTATTCATTACGGCAATGCTGCCACCTTTATCCGACATTTTGATGACCAAGTCCTTGTTATCCTGGAGGGATTTGGCTGCTTCCCTTAGATTTTTCGTCAAGTTCCTTAGTTCTTAACATTTATTCTGAGTGTCTAGTAGATGTTGCAAAACCTTCTCAATAGCAGACTGGAAGCGATCCATGTTGTCAGTCCTGGATGAAATTGGGTAATATTTTGGATTGATGGTTTTAAAGTCACTTGAGGTATTGATATGTTTGGACTGGATCTCTGTGTCCAGACTTTCCAGGCATATAATGGTCTTGGCTTCTTTGTATGACAGGGTATTGTGATTGAATGTCTTGATTTCCTTCCGTGTTGAGATTCGGAATATCTAATGTGGGAGACATTTCATTAGTGCTTGGTTCCTGCATATTCATATTTTCTATTCATATCACTGTATATACTTTACTCCCTCTTTACTATCCTTATATATACTATATATAATGTACTGTTCAGTTGTATATATGGGATGTGTCCTCACTATATATACTGTACTCCCTCTTTACTGCCCTTATATATACTGTATATAATGTACTGTTCAGTTATATGTATATATGGGATGTGTCCTCACTGTATATACTGTACTCCCTCTTTACGGTCCTCATACATACTGTATATAATGTACTGTTCCATTATATGCATATACGGGACGTGTCCTCACTGTATATACTGTACTCCCTCTTTACTATCCACATATATACTGTATATGATGTACTGTTCAGTTATATGTATATATGGAGCATGTTCTCATGGTATATACTGTCCTCCCTCTTTACTCATATAAACTGTATATAATGTACTGTCCAGTTATATGTACGTTTGGAACATGTCTTCACTGTATATACTGTACTCCCTCTTTACGGTCCTCATATATACTGTATATAATGTACTTTTCAGTTGTATGTATGGAGCATGTCCTCACTGTATATACTGTACTCCCTCTTTACTGTCCTTATAATGTATATAATGTATTGTTCAGTTATGTAAATATGGGACATGTTCTCAATGTATATACTGTACTCCCTCTTTACTGTGCTCATATATACTGTATATAATGTACTGTCCAGTTATATGTATCTGTATGTATGGAGCATGTCCTCACTGTATATACTGTACTCCCTCTTTACTGTGCTCATATATACTGTATATAATGTAATGTCCAGTTATATGTATGGAGCATGTCCTCACTGTATATACTGTACTCCCTCTTTACTGTCCTCATACTGTATATAATGTACTGTCCAGTTATATGTCTGTATGGAGCATGTCCTCACTGTATATACTGTACTCCCTCTTTACTGTCCTCATATATACTGAATATAATGTACTGTCCAGTTATATGTATGTATGGAGCAAGTCCTCACTGTATATTCTGTACTCCCTCTTTACTGTCATCATATATACTGTATATAATGTATTGTTCAGTTATATGTATATATGGGACGTGTCCTCACTGTATATTCTGTACTCCCTCTTTCCTGTCCTCATACTGTATATAATGTACTGTTCCGTTATATGTATATATGGGACGTGTCCTCACTGTATATTCTTTACTCCCTCTTTACTGTCCTCATATATACTGTATATAATGTTTTGTCCAGTTATATGTATGTTTGAAACATGTCCTCACTGTATATACTGTACTCCCTCTTTACTGTCCTCATATATACTGTATATAATATACTGTTGAGTTGTATGTATGGGACGTGTCCTCACTGTATATACTGTACTCCCTCTTTACTGCCCTCATATATACTGTATATAATGTACTGTTCAGTCATATGGATATATGGGATGTGTCCTCACTATATACTGTACTCCCTCTTTACTGTCCTCATATATACTGTATATAATGTACTGTTCAGTTATAGGTATATATGGAGCATGTCCTCACTGTATATACTGTACTCCCTCTTTACTGTTGTCATATATACTGGTTATAATGTACTGTTCAGTCATATGTATATATGGGATGTGTCCTCACTGTACTCCCTATTTACTATCCTCATATACTGTATCTAATGTACTGTTCAGTTGTATTTATATATGGGACATTTCCTCTGTAGGTACTGTACTCCCTCTTTACTGTCCTCATATATATTCTATATAATGTACTGTTCAGTTATATGTATATATGGAGTGTGTTCTCACTGTATATACTGTACTCCCTGTTTACGGTGCCCTCTGTAGGTAATGCCACGGTGCCCTCTGTAGGTAATGCCACGGTGCCCTCTGCAGGTAATGCCACGGTGCCCTCTGCAGGTAATGCCACGGTGCCCTCTGCAGGTAATGCCACGGTGCCCTCTGCAGATACTGGACAGCGATGTCGGAGGCTTCCCCAGAGTTTTGCCCGGGACTCTGGCTCTGGGGAAGCCCCAGACATCGCTGTCAATATGTGGACATCGAAGTCAGGGAATTCCACAGAATCCCGGAGCAGAGCCTGCACTAGCAGCTCTGTGTCCCACGGGCCGCAGATGACAGCGTCAGGGGCCACATGCGGGCCGCTTGCTTGAAACCCTACTTTAGAGGGTATTTTTATTTATTTTTTAACTTTGTGTACATAAACATAAAACTTTGTTTTACATTAATCCCCTTAGGGGACTTGACCCAGCAATCATTGCATCGCTTGCATGATACTATTGCACTACTAATGTACTGAAGTATATTGTGATTCTGACAGACTCCTACTAAGCCCTGCCGGAGGCAAGTCTTAATAGGAGTGCAGAGATGGCAGACCTGGGGCCCTTCATTAGGCCCCCAGGTTGCCATGCCAATCATCAGCAGCCTGCGATCGCGCCGTTGGGTTGGGCGATAGACTATTAGAGGGGGTCACCCCTCTTCTTAACACTTCAGATGCCGCAGTCGCTATTGTGAGACCAGAGCTAAGCAAAGCTGGGCAGAGGGCGGCCATGATGGTTCTGGGCCTGCAAGGGGTCAAGTAGAGGGGTATTGTGATTATAGATTGGTGGGTGGGTTTAAGTTAGGAACATTACTGGGGGGCTGGGGGTATTGGGGGTGGAGTTAGGGAATATATATATATAAAGGCAGTAGGCAAGGAAGCCATTTCATGGCTTGAAAAAGTTTGTGAGGAGCAGGTGTGTGCAGCCAGTGTCAGGGTAGCTATCAGTTTTTAGGTCAGTTTAGGGCCTAGACTATAGATGGAAGGCTTAGAGCAGTTGCAGGAGAGGATTAGGGTACCAGCAGTGGAGACGGGGCTAGGGTGGGTGCAGGAGCAGTTAGGGGCCCTTGTGGGGTCTCCTTTAGGGTGTCCCCCCAGGGCTCTGCGTTCCAGGCCGCCTGAGCTCCTCAGCCCTACATCGCCGGTTCCCCGGCGCACAATGAAGAGACCGATAGAGCAACGTGGGCCCGGTCGGCAGGAAAGGCTTCCTTCATTGGCGGTTCAGCAGACGGAGGCGTCTTCTTCTGTCTCCAGCGCGGCAAGCTCACCTAGAGAGCCCATCTGGAGCTCGTCCAGGGGACCGGAGGCAGGCCAGGATGGTGCGGCTCCCGGGGTGAGTGTTCTTGGCACTCCCGCAGTGCCATCTGCTGGATGGGAGGCATGAGATAGTATTACACCAGAGGCGTAGCTAGGTTCTCCAGTACCCGGGGCAAAGATTCAGTTTGGCGCCCCCCCCCCCAACCTCTTTCCCGACATCTTCCCCCTCTCAATGTTTGTTTTCTCTACCAGTCGACGTGTCATTTCTTTTCCACATTTCTTTTTATGTAACTCGAGCATAAAAACATTATACATTTTACAAGCAATATAGTTCTATACACATCACCAGAATAGTGCTCAGTACATAAATACATCCCCAGAATCAAGCTCAATACATATACACAGCATCAGCACCCAGCATGGTCCGAACAATGGTAAGGATATGCTAGAAGATGCTGTTTCATAACCCAAAAAATCATATCATAATCATACCACCCATCATCCCGCTGCAAATACAGTGACTACAGTGCTAATTAGAGGCAGAATGAACATTTACATTAAGTGACTCACCGGTGACGTCTCAGATTCTAGTTCTTTTTCTCCATCCGGTCCAGACCTCTATGATGACTTTGCCCGGTCACAACCCATTTCTGCAGTTTTCTGCTCAGATGTCTTCAGCTTCTCACTTTTCCTACATTTCTCCACCTATAAACAAAGATAAAGTTCTCATTATACCACACACTATGCCCCTAAATATAATAGCGCCATACACTGCACCTCTAATTATAATAGCACCATACACCATGTCTCACACACACACTGTGCCCCCTGTAGATAGTGCCTGCCATAGAGCCCCCTGTAGATAGTGCCCCATATAGCCCACCCCTGTATAATGTCCCACATATAGCTTCCCCCTATAGTGCTCTACAGATAGCCCACCCCTGTATATAGTGCTCCACGTATAGCCCAACCCTGTATATAGCCTCCCTGTAGATATAGCCCACCCCTGTATATAGTGCTCCACAGATAACCCACCGCTGTAGATATAGCCCACCCCAGTATATAGCCCCCCCCTGTAGATGGAGCCCCTCCCGTAGGCAAAGCCACCCCCGTAGATAATGCCACACACTTTTTTTATTACGATAAAATAACAAACTATTCAAACTCGCCTTAATCCCGTTCCCACACCGTCCGGCAGCAAATGAGACCTGCTCTCTTCTGCACAGGTCTCCAGGGGTTAAACTCTTCTCTGTCAATCAGCGCCTTTCAACGATGCAAGCGGCGCAAAGTATCGACCCGCTTCCCTTTAGAAAGGCGCTGAATGGCCGGCAGTGGCGGATTAAGTAGACCATGGGCCCTGGGCTGTTCTTGGGCCCCCCTTCCCCACTGCCGCTCTGCCATGTCTATAGTGAACACCACCTTTTTGTGTGAGCATTGACAAATGGTTGTTACGATTCCCCTTGTTAAAGGGCTGTGTCCCTACATACTGACAGTCTCCAACCATCGCTGATAGTATCACACTGTGTAGGGACCATGGCCGGCCTTAGCTATGTGCGACACGTGCGGTCGCACAGGGCGCCGGCCGCCATGCTGTAAGGGGGGCGCCAGTGGGTACAAGCCGAAGAGAGGAGAAATTTTCCTTCCTCTCCACGGCTGCGTGAAGTGAGCGCTGATTGGAGGAGCAGCAGCAGGTGCTTCTGTCTGCTCCACCAATCGGCACAGCCTGTACTGCACAGACTCAGAGCCTCACGCAGCTCCCTCCTGCTGTGCTGCTGCCACAGTGAAGACTCCTCCACGGAGCTCCAGTGTCAGGTAAGAGCAGCAGCTTTAGCTTAATCTATGTTTATTTATGTGCTGTGTGAGGGAGGAGGAAAGAGGGAAGGTGTTAAGTGATGTGTAACAGGATGTTTGTTTTTTTTTGTTTTTTAAAAGATCTATTTTGTGGGTGAGGGGAGACTAGATTAGAGGTACTTTGTGTGTGTATTTTTTTACAGATCAATTTTGAAGGTGAGGGGACATTGCCCTAAATGCTATAGGTGTGGGGGGATTCTTTATAAATTTATTTTGTGAGGAGGGGGACTTCTGTATAGTTTATTTTGTGGTGTAGGAGCTTATTATGAATCATGGGGGAGGGGAACTTAGCGTTCTGTATGGGGAGAAAGGATTCTTTAGGGTACGGCCACACGGAGCGGCCCTCACACTGTCGCAACGCGGCCAACAACCGCGCTGGCACTATGTAGGAGCGGCTGTCAAATACCTCGTTAAGGGGTATTCCGGTTACATTCGCATGCGCACTGCCGCTTCATTCATTCTCTAAGGGAGCGCCGGAGATATCGAGTGCAGTGCTCTGCTTTTTCCAGCGCTCCCATAGAGAATGAATAGGGGGTAAGTTGTTGTAATTTGAAAAATCGTTCGGCCATAAAGGGTGTATTAATTCATGGCCGCACGTTAACGCGGGTAAACCGTCCCTTTATCTGCAAAATCGTGCGCCCATGTATTAATACACCCTTTATGGCCGCACGATTTTGCAAATTACAACAGCTTACCTCCTATTCATTCTCTATGGGAGCGCCGGAAAAAGCCGAACACTGCACTCCCTGCTCTGCGATCTACTAGGCTGGTGGTTCCCAACATGAGGTTCCCATGAGAACCCTCCAGGGGTGCCGCGACACTCCTCTGAACAACTGCCACGGACGTGCTTTCTCTCCTCCTCCTCATAGCGCAAAGTGGATGTGAGGAGGAGGAGATTTTTTTGCAGAACCCCTGTAGATAGCACCCCCCGACTAAATGGACAGAGACGTCAGTGGCTTCTCCTTGAGTGGAATCCCCGGTCACAGCGTCTGCAATGCTGAGGACAGGGATTCCGCTTCAGGAGTTAGTTGCCCCTGATGTCACTGTTCATATATGGACAGAGATATCAAGCACTCCGTCAAGGAGCGGAATCCCCAGCCACAGGGAACTACAGTGGCGCTATCTACAGGAAGGGAGCGCTACCTACATGGGGGCTGTGTGGCACTACCTACAAGGGTGTGTGTGGCACTACAAGGGATCTATGTGGCACTACCTACAAGGGGGCTGTGCGGCAAGGGGGGGATTTGTGGCACTAATTACTAGGGATGCACAATGCATCGAAACTTCGATACTGTGCATCCCCAAATGGTTTGAGCCACACAGCTAAGTATAGTAATACATGATGAATGAGAGTGGGGTTGCGGCTGTGTAATACAGCCATTGCCCCGCTCCTGAGTCCTGACAAGTGCGCGCCGCGAGGATGATGCGATGCGGCCGGCGCTGCACTAATGAGCGGCGGCACTGAAAACAGAACATGGCGGCCGCACTGCTCACCTCATGCTGACCGCGCGTGCACTTAATGTCAGGAGCGGGGCAATGACTGTATTATACAGCCGCAGCCCCACTCTATAACGCCGGAGATCAGAGAAACAGCTCATCTCCGCCGCTATTCTCCTGAATGCTGCGATCAAAGCTGACTGCAGCATTCAGGGGAAAGTGAGGAGGAGGATGCCCCGGGATCGCGTCACAGGGAATTCCTGTGACGCGATCGAGGGCCATACCATATATGGGCAGATAGCCCAGGGTCTATTGAAGGACCCCAGGGCTGTCCTACCATATTTCCTGTTAGGGCATACTGAGGTATGTCCGAACAACTGCCTGTGTACTATACATACACCGGCTATCTGATATATGCCAGTATATTAAAGTTTAAAAATAAAGTAAAAACATAAAATAATGTTTCATTGAAAAAAATACACATACGCCTTTTTTTTACAATAAACATTAAAATAAGTCTCAATATATAAAATATACACACATTCGGTATTGGCGCGGCCGTAATAACCTGCACAACATTTTTTTTGCGTCATTTATGATGTGCACGCTGTAAAAAAAAATAAAAAAAAAATTCTTTCACTTATTAATGTGGGGCACGAGGTGTGATGAATTTAACCTCCATGTGCCTCAAATTAATAGTAATTAACCCCATCATGTACCTCACACATTAACCCATTATGACTGAGCAACATGATGGGGTTAATTACTATTAATGTGAGGCAAATGGAGGTTAAATTCAGCATCACACCTCGCGCCTCACATAAGAAAATGGAAGAACTTTTTTTATTACTGTTGGCAAAGTATCGTTTTGGTATCAAAATCGCAATACTACACGAAGTATCGGTATCGAAGTCCAAATTCAGGTATCGTGACATCCCTACTACCTACAAAGGGGCTGTGTTGCACGACCTACAGGGGGCTGTGTGGCACGACCTACAAGGGGGCTGTGTGGCACGACCTACAAGGGGGCTGTGTGGCACGACCTACAAGGGGGCTGTGTGGCACGACCTACAAGGGGGCTGTGTGGCACGACCTACAAGGGGGCTGTGTGGCACGACCTACAAGGGGGCTGTGTGGCACGACCTACAAGGGGGCTGTGTGGCACGACCTACAAGGGGGCTGTGTGGCACGACCTACAAGGGGGCTGTGTGGCACGACCTACAAGGGGGCTGTGTGGCACGACCTACAAGGGGGCATTTGTGGCACGACCTACAAGGGGGCATTTGTGGCACGACCTACAAGGGGGCATTTGTGGCACGACCTACAAGGGGGCATTTGTGGCACGACCTACAAGGGGGCATTTGTGGCACGACCTACAAGGGGGCATTTGTGGCACGACCTACAAGGGGGCATTTGTGGCACGACCTACAAGGGGGCATTTGTGGCACGACCTACAAGGGGGCATTTGTGGCACGACCTACAAGGGGGCATTTGTGGCACGACCTACAAGGGGGCATTTGTGGCACGACCTACAAGGGGGCATTTGTGGCACGACCTACAAGAGGGCTGTGTGGCACGACCTACAAGGGGGCTGTGTGGCACGACCTACAAGGGGGCTGTGTGGCACGACCTACAAGGGGGCTGTGTGGCACGACCTACAAGGGGGCTGTGTGGCACGACCTACAAGCGGGCTGTGTGGCACGACCTACAAGCGGGCTGTGTGGCACGACCTACAAGCGGGCTGTGTGGCACGACCTACAAGCGGGCTGTGTGGCACGACCTACAAGCGGGCTGTGTGGCACGACCTACAAGCGGGCTGTGTGGCACGACCTACAAGCGGGCTGTGTGGCACGACCTACAAGGGGGCTGTGTGGCACGACCTACAAGGGGGCTGTGTGGCACGACCTACAAGGGGGCTGTGCAGCAAGGGGGCATTTGTGGCACGACCTACAAGGGGGCTGTGTGGCACGACCTACAAGGGGGCTGTGTGGCACGACCTACAAGGGGGCTGTGTGGCACGACCTACAGGGGGCATCTGTGAGTGGGGGCTGATGGTCGTTTTACGGTGAGTGGGGGGCTGATGGTCGTTTTACGGTGAGTGGGGGGCTGATGGTCGTTTTACGGTGAGTGGGGGGCTGATGGTCGTTTTACGGTGAGTGGGGGGCTGATGGTCGTTTTACGGTGAGTGGGGGGCTGATGGTCGTTTTACGGTGAGTGGGGGGCTGATGGTCGTTTTACGGTGAGTGGGGGGCTGATGGTCGTTTTACGGTGAGTGGGGGGCTGATGGTCGTTTTACGGTGAGTGGGGGGCTGATGGTCGTTTTACGGTGAGTGGGGGGCTGATGGTCGTTTTACGGTGAGTGGGGGGCTGATGGTCGTTTTACGGTGAGTGGGGGGCTGATGGTCGTTTTACGGTGAGTGGGGGGCTGATGGTCGTTTTACGGTGAGTGGGGGGCTGATGGTCGTTTTACGGTGAGTGGGGGGCTGATGGTCGTTTTACGGTGAGTGGGGGGCTGATGGTCGTTTTACGGTGAGTGGGGGGCTGATGGTCGTTTTACGGTGAGTGGGGGGCTGATGGTCGTTTTACGGTGAGTGGGGGGCTGATGGTCGTTTTACGGTGAGTGGGGGGCTGATGGTCGTTTTACGGTGAGTGGGGGGCTGATGGTCGTTTTACGGTGAGTGGGGGGCTGATGGTCGTTTTACGGTGAGTGGGGGGCTGATGGTCGTTTTACGGTGAGTGGGGGGCTGATGGTCGTTTTACGGTGAGTGGGGGGCTGATGGTCGTTTTACGGTGAGTGGGGGGCTGATGGTCGTTTTACGGTGAGTGGGGGGCTGATGGTCGTTTTACGGTGAGTGGGGGGCTGATGGTCGTTTTACGGTGAGTGGGGGGCTGATGGTCGTTTTACGGTGAGTGGGGGGCTGATGGTCGTTTTACGGTGAGTGGGGGGCTGATGGTCGTTTTACGGTGAGTGGGGGGCTGATGGTCGTTTTACGGTGAGTGGGGGGCTGATGGTCGTTTTACGGTGAGTGGGGGGCTGATGGTCGTTTTACGGTGAGTGGGGGGCTGATGGTCGTTTTACGGTGAGTGGGGGGCTGATGGTCGTTTTACGGTGAGTGGGGGGCTGATGGTCGTTTTACGGTGAGTGGGGGGCTGATGGTCGTTTTACGGTGAGTGGGGGGCTGATGGTCGTTTTACGGTGAGTGGGGGGCTGATGGTCGTTTTACGGTGAGTGGGGGGCTGATGGTCGTTCTACTGTGAGTGGACAGGCTGATGGTCATTTTAGGGTATGTTCACACGGCTGCCTCCGTTACGGATGAAATTACGGAGCTGTTTTCAGGAGAAAACCGCTCCGGAATTTCAGCTGTAATGGCATGTGCAGGTGCTTTTCGCTGCGTCCATGACTGACGTAATTGGAGCTGTTTTTCCATGGAGTCAAGGGAAAACTGCTCAAATTACGTCTCAAGAAGTGACAGGCACTTCTTTGACGCGGGCGTCTTTTTTACGGGCAGTCTTTTGACAGCGGCGCATAAAAAAAAAATGACCGTCGGCACAGAACATCGTAAGACCCATTCAAATGAATGGGCAGATGTTTGCCGGCACTTTTGAGCCGCATTTTCGGACGTAATTCGGGGCTAAAATGCACGAATTACGTCCGTAAATAGTGTGTGTGAACCCAGCCTTACTGTGAGTGGAGGGGCTGATGGTCATTTTACTATGAGTGGAGGGGCTGATGGTCATTTCACTGTGAGTGGGGGGGGGGGGGGGGGGCTGATGGTCTTCAGGTGGTTTCCACCTCTGACCTCCAATTGAAATGAATAGTAGGAAGAGAATAGCTGTGGCGCTCGTTTGGAGCTTTTTTTGCTGCGTTTTTTGCATTTACTTCAACGGCTTAAAAAAAAAAAACGCAAAAAAAAAAACCCCATCAAATAACGCTGTCAATTCAAAAGCAGATTTTTTCTGCCTTACAAAAAACGCTGTGTGAACATACCCTAAGAATGTAGTGCTTATTTTTAGCTATTTTCTGTCTTTCTCTAAACAATTTTTGGTATTTTTTTTTTTCCAGGGGTGGCTCAAGTCCGAAAAGGTTGGGGAACTCTGTAGCAGGCTACAGCGGCGCCTGCAGCCTATGAGGCGCAGGGACAGGATCCCTGCGCAGTTGGCGTGATGACATCTCTGGATCAAGCCGGCCTATGCAAGGATCCTGTCAGGTGGAGGTGGGGGGGCAGTATGGCACTGTCTACAAGGGGGATGTGGGGGTCTGTATGTCACTTTCTACAATGGGGAGGTGGGTGCTGTATGAGATTGTCTACAAGGGGGCGGTGGGGGGCACTGTGTACTAGAGGGAGGTGGGGCTGTATGACACTACAAGGGGCAGATGGGGGCTGTATGGCACTGTCTACAAGGAGGAGATGGGGGATTATGGCACTGTCTACAGGGAGGCTGTACGGCACAATCTACAGGGGGCACTTTCTACTAGGGGGGCTGTGGGGGCATTCTACTCTGGAGGCCACTAAGCGGACATCATACTGTGTAGGGGCACTACAGGGGGCAATATAATGTGTGTGGCACTTAGGGGGCATAACAATGTGTGGGCACAATTAGAGGACAAAATACTGTGTCCTTGAAGGCGTTATAATATATTACATGATTAAATATTATTATTACACTGTGTGGGGGCACTATATAGGGCATTATACTGTGGGGAGGAATTATGCTTTTTTTTATGGGGCATTTTTTATAATGGCGTGGGGCGCCAAAAGATAATTTCGCACGGGGCGCCATCTACCCTAAGGCCGGCCCTGGTAGGGACACATCCTCCTGACAATGGGAATGGTGACACGCATTTGTCTATTAGTCCTGGGTACACCGAGATATGTAAAATACAAGGATTACCTGCAACAGACATGTCAGGAGAGGAGATCCCCCTATAGATCCAGTGACGTCTTCTCTGATAGGAGCCGTTTTTATTTTCTTCTCCATCTGACGCAGACCGTTATGGTGACTTCTCCTGATGAGCCATCTTTGCCCATCACTTCTGCAGCCATTTCCAGCCCCTATAGAAACACACAAATTTAGACACCAAGGCCCAGGCCCATACATTAAAGGGGTGCTGCGGGCACAGAACGTTTTTTTTTTTATACTGATGACCTATCCACGTGCCTGGACAACCCTTTTTAGTCAGACTAACAAAATTGGACCACAGACTAGATTATAGAAAACATACAGACCCAGACCTTCTAAGCTATTGCAGTCACCAGACCAGACCCCATCACAAGCAACCTGAATAAATACAGACCTCAGACCGGACCCCTAAATACGGACACCAGACCTGACCCCCTACACTAATAATGACCCCAGACCTGACTCCCTTAATACAGACCTCAGACCAGACCCCCTAAATAAAGACCCCAAAACTAATAGACCCCATAAATTAATACAGACCCCAGACTACACCCCCAAATACAGACACCCTAAATACCGACCCCAGACCACTTAAACTAACACAGACCCCTAAATATTCAGACCCTAAATCCCTTAAACTGATACAGACCCCAGACCAGACCCCCTAAATACAGACCCCTTAAACTAATAGACACCAAGCCTCCTAAATACAGTCCCCAAACCAGGCCCCCTAAATACAGACCCCACACCAGACCCCTAAATACAGTCCCATTAAACAAATCAATCCGCTTATACTTACATTGTCAGTCTTCTCTGTGGAGTCGCTGCTGCTGAAGTTCTGCGGTCATGTGACCAGCAGGTTTTTAAGCAATAGAACTTGAGAGATGAGGTCATGTGACCAGCAGGTCTCTAAGCAATAGTGAGAACTTCAGAGATGAGGTCATGTGACCTTATGTCTAAAGGTCCTTTTGCAGGACATACACAATGCAGTTTTTGCAGCGATTTGTGGCAAAACCGCGACAAAACCAGAATGTACCATGATAATCCGCCATTGATGGCCGGGCACGAAACGTACCCGGCCATTCATTGATTCTAATTGTACCTGTGTCCTATAGACGCAGGTACAATTATAGTGCAGGAGGGGTTGGTGCTGGCGCCCCCTCTAAGTTGCGCCCGGGGCACATGCCCTGCCTGCCCCCCCCCCCCTAGCTATGCCCCTGATAACACCCTGTAGTAAAAAAAAACGCTTTGTGAAAAAAAAAGTGCATGTCACTTCTTGAGTAGTTTTTGGAGCCGTTTTTCATTGTGTGAAACAGTTTTATAAATTGACCTGCGGTGCGTTTTTTTAAACAATTCTGTGCAGTTTTTCTGGCGACATTCCCTGCGGCACCCATGGCGGATACGCTGTGTACTTTTACGCAGCGTATCCCCCCTGTGTGCCCTTACCCTATACTTTACATACATCCACTATTCAGGAGGGGAGGCCTCACAGCTATTCATTAATAATGTGAGAGGCCAATGTGGTTACTGTTGTGATACCACCAGTGGCGTAGCTATAGGGGTCGCAGTTGCCATACAGCATGTTTCCTAAATAAATCATCTGTGCCGTGAAGCCGGCACTTCCTGGTTACGGTCACATGGTACACTTAGTGTACCATGTGACCGTGTTGTCACGTGACACGTCTTCCAGACAGAGCAGTGGAAGAGTCGGTGCGGAGGACTCCAGGTAAGCTGCAGTGTAACGTAACGTATTGTGTTGTAATGTATTGAAATGTATTGTGATGCCTTGTAATGTATTGTGCTGTTTGCCGTGGAGAGGGGGGGGGGTGTTAAATCACAGCCCCCCTCCTCTCTCCACCCCAAACTGCACAATACAGTATAGTAACACATGACTATGAGAGCGGTGCTGCGGCTGTGTAAGACAGTCACTGCCCCGCTCCTGAGTCCTGACATGTGCGTGCCGTCAGGATGATGCCTTGCGGCCGGCGCTGCACTAATTATCTGCGGCACTGAAGACAGAACATGGCGGGCGCGCTACAAAACACCCCTATGTTCTGTCCTCAATGCCTGAACCGCCGCTCATTAGTGCAGAGCCGGCCGCATCACCTCATGGTGATGCGGCCGAGCGGGGCATTGGCTGTATTACTCACCCGCAGCCCCGCTCTAGAATGGCGGAGATCAGAGAAACCTCTCCTCTCTGCCGCTATTCCCCTGAATGCTGCGATCACATCTGACTGCAGCATTCACGGGAAAATGATAAGGGGGGGATGCCCCTGGATCGCATCACAGGGAGTTCCTGTGACGTGATTAAGGGACAGACCATATATTGGCAGACAGCCCAGGGTCCATTGAAGGACCCCAGGGCTGTCTTACCATATTTCCTGTTAGGGCATACTGAGGTATGTCCTATCAGTACACAGGCTGATGTTACTGGCTTATAGATATATGCCAGTACATTAAAGTTTAAAAATAAAGTAAAAACAAAGTAATGTTAAATAAAAAAAATACACACACCTTTTTTACAATAAACATTAAAATAAGTCTCAATACATAAAATCTACACATAATAGGTATTGGCGCGTTCGTAATAACCTGCACAACAATTTTTTTTGCATAATTTATGATGTGTACGCTGTAAAAAAATAAAATAAAAACTGCTTTTTATGCTCCATGCACATGACCCTGCCCGCAATCACCGCCCGCGGCCGGCTGCCGACTGCCACACGCATTTTCGGGCCGTGCTCCCATACAAAGTATGGGAGCACGGCCCGCAAAATGCAAAAGAACGGACATGTTCCATAATTTATATATATATTTATACATAATTTATACATAATTTATACATAATTTATATATATATTTGCCTGTGTCTAAATATGTCCCTCTATGTATTTGCAGTATATATGTTCCAGTGTGTGTGTGTCTATATATGTGGTTAATTTTTGGTTTGTGGAGGGCGGCAATAGAGAATCCCGCACAGGGCGCCATCCAACCTAAGGCCGGCCCCGACTATGTTTATATGTAAGTGAGCGCAAATATGGCAGCTAAGAGCTTTTATAATGTGACATCTAGTCATGAAATCCATGAAATATGGACAGAACCAGAGGAAAGTCTCTCAGCTTATGTGAAGCAGTAAATGACTCTACAACTTGTAATGTTTATACAAGGACCTTCCGAAGAAACTTTCCTCATCCTCTGTTGTAATATTATACAATGAGCGGACCTGACGTTATATCTGGTAATGATTGTTACTTCACGGTCCAGTCACTAGTTCAGCTGTAATGAAGGCGAGGACTACAGGCAGGAGAACAACACAGAGACCTAAGACACTAAGGGGGGGGGTCATTTATCAACTCTTCTACGCCAGGTGTAGAAAAGTCGTAATTTGTAATGCAAGTTGCAATTTTTACCCTTTTTTGTGCCACTTTCCACACTTTTGTAGAAATGGGGCATGGTCGAGGGAAAGGGGCGTGGCCACTGAGCCAACAAATTTATTAGGATTATCCCAGAAAAGTGGCATAAAGTATAGTGGAAATCTACGCATCTCCTCGCTAACGTATATTTCACTCCATGTGGCATAGCAAGGTAGAGGCCCGCGCTGGACCTCACAGATCTGGCACAGTTTAGAGTTTTCTGTAAAAACAGAATGAGCCATTACAGAAGAGAGAAAGCAGAATACATTGGGACCCTAAAGAGGTCAGGAGCTTTAAATTGTTTGGGGTTTCCGGGAAAAATAATCTTCTGTGCAAGAATATAACCTTAAAGAACCAGTTCCTGTTATTTAACCCCTTAACTGTTCCCCGCAAAATTACGTGTCAGATATGTCAGTACGGGGGGTGATGTATGGAGCGCTCACGCGCTGTGTGTGCACCATACGCTGCGGTTGTCAGCTGTGTATTACAGATGACACCCGGGACTAACGGCCAGAAACCGTGATCGCGCTGATCTCCAAATGCTGCGGTCAATCGTGACTGCAGCATCTGAGGTGTTAAAAAGAGGGCGCGGCCCCCTCTGACAGCTAGTCACCGCCCCCCGCAATGAGATCGCTGGGTCACTATGATTGTCATGGCAGCCCAGGGCCTAATGAAGGCCCCCAGGACTGCCTTCACTCTGCCTCTCCTAAGCCCTTAGTGCTTGGACCCCCACCAATCAAAACATCTGACATGTCAGAAGTTTGTTAAAGGTTTAGCTATACTTTAAGGCTGGATTCACACGAGGTCGTTGCATCCGTAATTGACGGAAGTATTTCGTCCGCAAGTTCCGGACCGAACACAGTGCTGGGAGCCGGGCTCCTAGCATCATACTAATGTACGATGCTAGGAGTCCCTGCCTCGCTGCCGGACAACTGTCCCGTACTGAAAACATTATTACAGTACGGGACAGTTGTCCTGCAGCGTGGCAGGGACTCCTAGCCTCGTACATAACTATGATGCTAGGAGCCCAGCTCCCTGCACTGTGTTCGGTCCAGGACTTGCGGCCGAAATACGTCCGCCAATTACGGACGTAATGTCCTCGTGTGAATACAGCCTAACAGAAGCCTATGGAAATGACAATATACTGCAATACATTAGTATTGCAGTCTATTGTACCAGCGATCTAACAATCGCTGGTTCATGTCCCCTAGCAAAAAAAAAGTGAAAAAGTTTAGTAAGGAAAAAAAGAACAAATTAAAAGTTTTAAAAAAAACTTTTCCCAGTTTTCCTCTAAAGTAATGTAAAAAATAAAAAAAAGGTAACAAAATTGGTATAGCTGCTTCTGAACTATTAAAATATAGCGTTATTTAACGCGCATGGTGAACCCAAAAATATTTAAAACCCCAAAATTGCTGTTTTTTGGTCAACTTAGCTCTTTAAAAAAAATGTAATAAAAAATTTGCTTCTACCAAAAAATGGTATCTAGAAAAACTAGAGCTCGTCCCGCAAAATATACGCATCACACCGCTCAATCGATGAAAAAATAAAAAACTTATGGCTCTTAGAATGTGACTACACAAACATTTTTTTTTTCTTTGAAAGTAGTATAATTTAAGAAAATCTATATAAATTTGGTATCACCGCAATCGTATTGAGCCACAGCATGCAAGTTTTCATTTTTACCGCACGGTGAAATCTGTAAGAACGAAACCCAAAAAGTCATGAAGGGATCACAGTTTTATCCAATTTGAGCACGCAAATAATTTTTTTTCAGTTTACCAGTGCATTGTATGGTACTTTAGAGGCTACCAATAGAAACTACAACAACTCCCGTAAAAAATAAGCTCAGTGCAAATATATACAACCGCAGAACCAAGCTCCGTACATAAATACAACATCAGAACCAAGCTCAGTACATAAATACAGCTCCAGAACCAAGCTCAGTACATACGTACGAAACCTAAACCAAGCTCAGTACATAAATACAGCAGCAGAACCAAGCTCAATACAAATATACAGCACCAGAACAAACCTCAGTACATATGTACAGCATCAGAACCAAGCTCAATACATAAATACAGCACCAGCAAAAATACAGCTCCGTACGGAGATCATTTAAATATAAATACAACACCAGAACCATGCTCAGTACAAATATACAGCCCCAGATCCAAGCTCAGTACACATATACAGCAGAGCCAAGCTCCGTACAGAAGTACAGCACCGGAACCAAGCTCAGTACATATATACACCAGAGCCAAGCTCAGTACATAAATACAAAATCTGAACAAAGCTCAGTACATATATACCCTGCCAGAAACAAGCTCAGTACATATATATACAGCACCAGAACCAAGCTCATTACATAAATACAAAATCTGAACAAAGCTCAGTACATATATACCCTGCCAGAAACAAGCTCAGTACATATATACAATGCCACAACCAAGCTCATTAAATAAATGCAACACCAGAACCAAACTCAGTACATATATACAGTGCCAGAACCAAACTTAGTACATATATACAGCGCCAGAACAAAACTCAGCACATAAGTACAGCACCAGAACCAAGCTCAATACATATAGCAGCAGCACAAATCCAGCTCGGTACAGAGATCGTTTGCAAATTCAGTTTAACCCTTGCCATATAAGTTTGTTCGACCTAAAACGATAGCTCCCAATATAGCCAGAACGAGGGTTAGGATATGCTGGGAGTTGTTGTTTCACAAAAGAGAACGATACACCCATTATCTCGCTGCAGATCATACAGTGACTACAGTACTGATCAGTCACAGGGAGAATAAATATTTACATTGAGTGACTCACATGTGACGCCTCAGATTCTTTTTCGTTGTTCTTCTCTTTTCTTCTCCATCGGGACCAGACCTCTATGATGACTTCTCCCAGCCACAGCCCATTTCTGCAGAGTTTGCCGGTCAGATGTCTTAGGCTCCTCACTTTTCCAACATTTCCGCACCTATAAACGAAGATAAAATTCTCATGATGCCACACTCTATGCCCCTAACTATAATAGTACTATACTCTGTGCCTCTGAATATAATAGCTCCATACTCTGTCTCCATTAATTAAATTGTGTCAAACACTGTAAAGTAAAACACCACACACACTAACAATGCCCCCTGTAGATAGCGCCAGTGACAATGCCCCCTGTAGATATTGCCAGTCACAATACCCTTTGTAAATAGCGCCAGTCACACTGCCCCATGTAGATATTGCCCAGTGTAAATAGCGTGCCCTGTAGATATTGCCCCAATGCTGGCCACAGAAAAAAAGCCAGTGCAATAGTAATCAGTTGTATCTGCATCCTAAGGACACGGATACAATTGGGTAAGAAGTCCTGTTTCACCCCGGTTCTCTGAACCAGCTGTAATTTTAACAACCAGTTCGGGAAAACCGAATGAACTGGGCCCCCTTTCAGCCTCGGGACCTGGTCAAGTGCCCACATTGCCCTCATTGTAATCCGCTCGTGCATATATGGCTCTGACACTTCTCGGCATCGACTATGTATGAGCGGCGCTGAAATGATGACGAGATGGAGGGGAGAAGAAGAGCGGTGAGGTGAGTATGTGTTTTTTTATGTTATGGGAGACGTGGGAGGGATGCTATGGTGCATGGTGTGGTCATTGCTGCACAATTTTACCACACGGCTTAGCAGAAAAATGCAACACTTATTAAAATGCTTTTGCCTCTTAATAAATGTGTCACACTTTACGTTCAATTTTTTTTCTATTAAGACTGGCGTATAAAACACCAGTGTTAATAAATTTCCCCCTTTATGATTAGTATCAGTGACTGGTAAGTATCCGGATAGATTGTAGTTGTTGGATCACACGCTGCAGTAACATCTTATTTCATGGATTTCTTACAGACATCGGCGTTATATAGAAATCGATAGTATTTACCAGGAATGTATTCTCACACCACCTTCTTTTTCTTTTTCAGGTGTCTATTTCCAAGTTCAGAGAATCAAGATGGTAAATGCTCCACAGGTCGGTTCACACGGAAACCGCAACGGAATCAGCGGCAAAAAAAATGCCCCAAATCACTTTCCTGGAGCGGGTTCCGCCTCTGACCCCTCATTGAAATCAATGGGTGGCAGAAAAAAACGCGGAACTGATTAATTTATAGGACTTTGTGGCTGGCGTTGGAGCCGTTTAGGTATTGTGATTGTCATGAGGCAGTTGGGTAAAGGTATGTTTTTAGTCTTGTGTGAGGCTGTTAACCCCTTCAGGACCAAGCTCATTTTAGCCTTCAGGACCAGACCCATTTTTTCAAATCTGACATATTTCACTTCATGTGGTAATAACTCCGGAATGCTTTTACCTATCAAAGCGATTCTGAGATTGTTTTCTCGTGAGACATTGGACTTTATGATAAATTCAATATTTATCAGTGAAAAACACCAAAATTTTGTGAAAAATTGCAAAAATTAGCATTTTTGTAAATGTAAATGTATCTGCTTGTAAGACAGGCAGTTATACCACACAAAATTGTTGCTAATTAACATCCCCCATATGTCTACTTTATATTTGCATCGTTTTTTGAATGTCCTTTTATTTTTCTATGACCTCACAAGGCTTAGAACTTTAGCAGCAATTTCTCACATTTTCAAGAAAATGTCAAAAGGCTATTTTTCAGTTGTGAAGCGGCTTTTAGGGCCTTATATATTAGAAACCGCCAAAAAGTCACCCCATTTTAAAATCTTCACCCCTCAAAGTATTCAAAACAGTATTTAGAAAGTTTCTTAACCCTTTGAATGTTTCACAGAAATTAAATCAACGTGGAGGTGAAATTTTCAAATGTAATTTTTTTTGGCAGAAATAAATTTTTAATCTATTTTTTTTGTAACACAAATTTTTACCAGAGAAACGCAACTCAATATCTATTGCCCAGATTCTGCAGTTTTTAGAAATACCCCACATGTGGCCCTAGTGTGGTAATGGACTGAAGCACAGGCCTCAGAAGCAAAGGAGCACCCTTTTTATTAGAAAATATTTTAGGCACCATGTCAGGTTTGAAGGGCTCTTTCGCTGCTAAAACAGTGGAAACTACACCCCTTGAGGAAATTATCTAGGGGTCTAGTGAGCATTTTGACCCCGCAGGTTTTTTGCAGAAATTATTGGAAGTAGGCCGTGAAAATTAAAATCTACATTCTTTCAAAGAAAATGTAGGTTTAGCTAATTTTTTCTAATTTCCACAAGGACTAAAGGAGAAAAAGCACCGAGTAAAACAATACCCCACATGTGGTAATAAATGGCTGTTTGGACCCACGGCAGGGCTTAGAAGGGAAAGAGCGCCATTTGGCTTTTGGAGCTCAAATTTAGCAGGAAGGGTTTGCGGAGGCCATGTCACATTTGCAAAGCCCCTGAGGGACCAAAACAGTGAAAACGCCAAAAAAGTGACTCCATTGAGAAAACTACACCCCCTTGAGGAATCCATCTAGGGGTGTAGTGAGCATTTTGACCCCGCAAGTTTTTTGCAGAAATGATTGAAAATGGGCCATGAAAATCTACATTCTTTCAAAGAAAATGTAGGTTTAGCTAATTTTTTCAAATTTCCACAAGGACTAAAGGAGAAAAAGCACCGCAACATTTGTAAAGCAATTTCTCCCGAGTAAAACAATACCCCACATGTGGTAATAAACAGCTGTTTGGACACACGGCAGGGCTTAAAAGGAAAAGAGCGCCATTTGGCTTTTGGAGCTCAAATTTAGCAGGAATGGTTTGCGGAGGCCATGTCACATTTGCAAAGCCCCTAAGGGACCAAAACAGTGAAAACGCAAAAAAAATGACTCCATTGAGAAAACTACACCCCTTGAGGAATCCATCTAGGGGTGTAGTGAGCATTTTGACCCCACAGGTGTTTCATAGATTTTATTAGAATTGGGCAGTGAAAATAAAAAAAATCCTTTTTCTTCAATAAGACGTAGCTTTAGCTCAAAATTTTTAATTTTCTCAACAAATAAAGGAAAAAAAGAACCCCAACATTTGTAAAGCAACTTCTCTGGAGTACGGCAATACCCCACACGTGGTCATAAACTGCTGTTTAGACACACGGCAGGGCTCAGAAGGGAAGGAGCGCCATTTGCTTTTGGTGTACAGATTTTGCTGCGTTTGGTTTCTGGTCGCTATGTTGCATTTGCAAAGTCCCTGTGGAACTAAAACAGTCCCCCCCAGAAGTGACCCCATTTTGGAAACAACACCCTCAAGGTATTCACCTAGGGGTGTAGTGAGCATGTTAACCCCACAGGTGTTTTGCAGAAATTCGTGTGCACACGATGTGGGAGAGTGAAAATGGGAATTTTTCCTTAGATACGCCAATATGTGGTGCCCGGCTTGTGCCACCATAACAAGACGGCTCTCAATTTTTATGCGGTGTTTCCCGGTTTTAGAAGCACCCTACGTGTGGCCCTAATCTTTTGCCTGGACATTCGACAGGGCTCAGGAGTGAAAGAGTACCATGTAAAATTGAGGCCTAATTTTGCGACATATAAAGTATTGGTTCACAATTGCAGAGGCTCAGATGTGAAATAAAAGAAACCCCTGAGAAGTGACCCCATTTTGGAAACTACACCCCTCAAGGCATTTATTAAGGGGTGTAGTGAGCATTTTCACCCCACGTGTCTTTTCCATAAATGATTGCGCTGCCGAAGGTACAAATTAAAATTTTGCCCTAGATATGCCAATTCATTGTCAAATATGTCGTGCCCAGCTTGTGCCACTGGGGACACACACCTCAAAAATTGTTAAAAGGGTTCTCCCGGGTATGGCGATGCCATATATGTGGACATAAACAGCTGTTTGGGCATGCTGTAGGGCTCAGATCGGTGGGAGCGCCATTTGGCTATTGCTTGGTAATAGTTTTGTTTGGAATTATCACTGTTTCCGTTTATAATGTGGGGCATATGTGAGCTCGGCAGAGTACATCGGGGCATAGTCAGGTGGTATAATAAAATGATCCATAGATGTGTGTTACGCTGTGATCGATCCTTTCTGCACAGGCCGGTGTCGCACTGATATATGGCGTCCTTCCTTATCCCCCTTTTGGTCCACACTCTGCACCTTTGCAGTTTGGGGAATTTTGCCGGGAAAGTGTTGTCCTGGTATAATACGGGCACCCTCGCTTCCAGCAGATATGTTTGGGCCCTCCCCTTCCTGGTTCCCTAATTTTAGTGCCTTGATACATCGCCTTTTGAAACAGAAGAAATGTTCCCCTCGGGCCGCCACAACTGCATATTTTTCTTTCCTGAATTATTGGAGCCTTAACTTATTTTATTTTTTCATAGACGTAGTGGTATGAGGGCTCTTTTTTTTTTACGGGGCGAGCTGTAGCTTTTATTGGTACCATATTGGGGTACATGCAACTTTTTGATCACTTGTTATCCTTTTTTTGGGAGGCAAGGTGACAAAAAAACAGCAATTCTGCCATAGCTTGTTCTTTTTATATACAGCGTTCACCGTACGTAATAAACTACATGTTACCTTTATTCTGCGGGTCAGTACGATTCCGGCGATACCTAATTTATAGAACTTTTTTATAACTTTTTGCACAATAAAATTACTTTTGGAAAGAGAATGTATTTCTTCTGTCGCGATGTTGAGAGCCATAACTTTTACATTTTTTCATCGATGGAGCGGTGTGAGGGTTTGTTTTTTGCGAGACGAGGTATAGATTTTATAGGTACCGTTTTTGGATACATGCGACTTTTTGATCACTTTTTATTTCAATTTTTGGAAGACGGTGACCAAAAAAACAGTAATTATGGCAGTGTTTTTGAGGTTTTTTTTTTACGGCGTTCACTGCGCTGGATAAATAACATAATATTTTTATAGTTTAGGTCGTTACGGTCGCAGCGATACTAAATATGTATGGCTTTATTATTTTTTTCAATAATAAATGACTTGATAAGGGAAAAAGGGCGATTGTGTTTTGTGTTATTACTTGAAACGTTTATTGTTTGTTTTACAACTTTTATTTTTACTTTTTTTACACTATTTTTTACACTTTATTTTAGTCCCACTAGGGGACTTGAAGGTCCAACTGTTTGTTTGATGTTCTAATACATTGCACTACCTATGTAGTGCAATGTATTGGAACTGTCAGTTGTTAACTGACAGCAAGCCGATTAGGCTCCGCCTCTGGGCGGGGCCTATTCAGCTTACGTAATGGCAGACAGGAGTCCATTGTTAGGGCTCCTGTTGCCATAGTAGCAGTCGCCAGCCTTGCCATCGCGTGGCAAGGCTGCCGATTTGCTACAAACCTCTAGGATGCAGCGATCACAATGGATCGCTGCATCGAAGGGGTTAATGCCAGGAATCGGAGCTAGCTCCGGTTCCTGGCGATAGATCGGGGTGTCCGCTGTAACATACAGCGGACACCCACTGCTGATGACGCCGGCTCAGCTTCTGAGCCGGAAGCTGAGCCGGCGCCATCTTGCCGATGGTACCGGAAGCCTCCTGGGCCCCGCCGACGACGGGGCATAGGAGGATTCCGTTACAGGCTGATCGGGAGGTAAGTATTAGCCCTCCGATCGCCTTAGCAGCCACCGGCAACCCAGCGATCACGTTGCTGGGGTGCCGGTGGCTATAAACTCCTCACATGCTGCGATCTCTCTTGAACGCAGCATGTGAGGGGTTAATCGGCCGGATCGGATGCTAGTTCCGGTCCTGACCGATACCTCAGGGTGACAGCTGTAACATACAGCTGTCACCCGGCGGTGATGTCGCTGGCTCAGCTCCTGAGCCAGCTTCATCTCCATGACGTACAGTTACGTGAAAAGGCGGTAAGCCACCAGCTTTAAAGGGATCCTGTCATCAACATCTTACCTGTTAAACTCGCCTGACCCCTCAATGGCCGCAGCTGTCCAGAGTGCGTTCCTGTTCTTCTTTCCTGAAGTCCTCCTCTGTCAGTAAATGTAGTCGTTTAAACTCTTCCCGCCTTTTATGGTAATTAGTTTTCCCTCTGGGACTCAGCTTCTTAACCCCGCCCACCGCCGGCACCTGTCCGGCCCTGACTGGCTAAGGAGCTGTCAATCAAAAAGGAGGTGGTGGAGTCCACTCTGAGATGCTGGAGGAATGAAAATCTGACTCTTTTCAGATGAAGATTTGACTCTCTTCTGCTCATTTGCATACGGCGTGGGACCACTGAAAAACTGAATACTAAAGCTACAGAGCTTACTTAGAACATATTTATAGCTTAGAGGACAATGATTTTTCACCCACTTTCACCAGGTATTGCTGGCTTTATAGCTAAAATGCTGGTGACAGGTTCCCTTTAATCACATAAATGTACGTGATTGGGCGGGAAGGGGTTGAAGTGTAACTAAACTTTTAACATATCAAAGTGACATAGCAGAAGTTTTGATCAGTGGGCGTCTAAGCACTGAGACCCCCACTGACTGCTACAACGAAGCGGCAGAAGCAGGGGCGTAACTAGGAAAGACTGGGCCCCATAGCAAACTTTTGACTGGGGCCCCCCCCTCCCGTGGGTGTCACACAACCCCCCCCTTGTAGATAGTGCCTTTTTTACAGTCCCCCGCTGTAGATAACGCCATACAGCGCCCCCGCTGTAGATAACGCCATACAGCGCCCCCGCTGTAGATAACGCCATACAGCGCCCCCGCTGTAGATAACGCCATACAGCGCCCCCGCTGTAGATAACGCCATACAGCGCCCCCGCTGTAGATAACGCCATACAGCGCCCCCGCTGTAGATAACGCCATACAGCGCCCCCGCTGTAGATAACGCCATACAGCGCCCCCGCTGTAGGGAACGCCACACAGCGCCCCCGCTGTAGGGAACGCCACACAGCGCCCCCGCTGTAGGGAACGCCACACAGCGCCCCCGCTGTAGGGAACGCCACACTTACCATACCATATGCCATACCATACCATATGCCATACCATACAGCGCCCCCCCTTGATTCCTATAGTGTGTCCTACAAATAACATGCATCCCCTATCCACAGGATAGGGGGATACATGTGTGATCGCTGCCATTGATAGGGAGAACGGGGGACTGAAAGTCCCCTGAAGTTCTCCATCACTCACCTCTGACTTCCGGCGTCTGTCTCGGCAGCTCAATAAAAATGAAAGGAGCGCTGGTCACGCATGCACACAAGCGCGACCGGCGCTCCATTCATTTGTACGGAGCTGCCGACACAGACCCCGGAAGTCCGTTGTTTGTGATGGAGAACTTCAGGGGACTTTCAGTCCCCCGTTCTCCCTATCGCTGCCAGCGATCACACTGTGGATAGGGGGATACATGTCTTTTATTTAATTGCAGAGCGGGGAGATACCTCCCTGCTCTGCCGTAGTGTTCAGTGGCGTCCCGCTGTAGCAGCCATAGCGGCTGGTAGCGGAGCCTGCGGCCATGGTGGGGGCCTGTGCCGGCGGGCCCCGTAGCAGTCGCTACTGCTGCTACGGCGGTAGTTACGCCACTGGGCAGAAGCGCTAGGGTGAGTGCTGTGCCGCATGGTTTCTGATTGGCTTTCCACGGAAAACTGAGCGAGCGTTGTACGGACTAAATGGAAACTCTGAGTCTGTACACCGTTTTCTCAACTTTCCGAGGGAAGACGATCAGAAACAAAGCAGTACATCGCTCACCCTGCCGCTTCTGCTGCTTCATTTTAGCAATCGGTGGGGGTCTCAGTGCTAGGACTCCCACCGATCAAAACTTCTGACATGTTACTATGTTTAGTAATACTTTAAGGCCCCATGCACACGACTGAATTTTTTTTTCATAATTGCGGACCGTAACTCGATCCGCAATTACAAACCTGCCTGGTTCTATTGGCCGCAGACACCTTTTCGTATCGCTACGGATAGCTGTCTGTGCCGTAGAACAGTGCCTTGATTTGTGGAGCATGTCCTACTTTTTGTTCTTTATGGGCAGTGCTCCCATACTTTGTATGGGAGCACGGCCTGAGAATGCGTCCCCCGGCCATCGGCAGCTGGCCATGCCCACAATCACGGGCCATGATTATGGGCACGGCCGTGTGCATGAGGCCGAAATGTTGATAAAATTCCTATAGAAAGTATTATGACTAAGTAAAGTAGGTGTGATAGAAATAATTAATAGAGTTCTGGTAATAAAGTGATTTTGAGTTGGATTTCCCTGGTCAGATGCGGTTTGGTTGTTGTTTGCCGAAGAGTTTTCTTCTGGAGTTCTTGTTCTTGGAGGATATTCTTGAGGACATTTAGACGTTCTAACAGTCAGTTGTCTACCGCTGGCCATAGAGTAGTGTTTCATCTATTAAAGACCAGTGTGCAGCTTAAAGGGGTTTATCCATCTTAGACATTTATGGCATGTCCACAGGATGCGGGTCCAGCTCTGATGTATGCCATAAATGTCTAAGATGGGAAAAACTCCTATAAAATGCCCCATTTGTGGCAGGGTAAGGAAGGACACTCTACTTGCCGTCAGATCCACCAAATTAAAGGTAGCGATGAATGGCGTGATAAATGTTGTAGCCAGATCTCCCTTACATCCCGGCTAGTAACAAGATATCATCATTATTTTAGGTGTTCCTGATGTAGAAATCCCTATGTGTAATGACAATGACGTTATCGAGCCCAGTATATTTTGTTCGTCAGTATGTTACACAATCTTTCTGGTCCATGAAAGTCTCCCCTGAAATAAGGCTCATTTTTGTAGGGTTTGTGTGGGCAGGGTTTTAATATTTTTGCTGTGAGTGGCGCAGTTTAGTTGAAGTGTCTCCTTTTCTTTTCCTCTCTAGTGATTTGGCCAGAAGTCACAAGTCAGTGTCCGGCTATTTTCACTACTAGTGATATCACTTTGTGTCATAACTTGGTGCATGTGAGGTCTCTATTGAATGTGTAATATTTTTCCTGATGGATGATATCAGATATTTGGTGTCCTCACTAGGCCACACTTAGGCCCATGTTATAAATGTGATGTAAATGGTCCACTGAATAGATTGTAGAATGGTTTTCTGTGTTATACAGATGTGAAGGAGAGCGCTATTTTTTCTAGACATCTGATCTTTGGTGTGATTGGTGAATAATTTAGGGGCTCTGGTCAGAGACCATTCTATGAAACTTGTGGCTTCTAGTCAGGGTGGAGTGCTCGGTGCGACCTCTTGGATAGGAAGACTTGAGGTGGGATCTCTAGCTTGGCTCCACAGAATGTACCCCAGAACGGATTTAATTGCCCCTTAAAAATGATATGAGTTTTATCAGAAACCAGGCACACTAACATCTCTTTACTGATCCAGTATATCTATAGCATATACCAGGAACGTATTATAGCACCTCTTTCTTTTCTAGATGTCTATAAGTGAAGAGAAGCAAGATATAGAATCCTCCAGTCAGCGTCAATGGAGGAATCCGAGAACTGGTAATTAATATTATTATTAATTACTGATAATTATCAGGCTGGTTTCTAGCTCTGGATTACTCAGAGGTGTAATTCCCAAGTGACGGCTAAGATTTGAACAGCGATGCTACTGCAGTCCTAGTACTTGTAGCAGACACTGAAATACTAAATTAGAATCACCCGGAAACAACCGCCGGTTCCCGGGTGCACGCAGTGTTCTACAGCGATGTGACTGCGCATGCGCAGTAGCGCACGCTGAAATACAAGTTTAGAATAAGCACTTGAGAACAGTCGGCGGTTCCCGGGTACATACAGTCCTCTACAGCGATGTGACTGCGCATGAGCAGTAGCTCACGCTGAAATACAGGTTTAGAATAAGCACTTGAGAACATTTGCCGGTTCCTGGGTGCACGCAGTCTTCTACAGCGATGTGACTGCGCAGTAGCGCACGCCGAAATACAAGTTTAGAATAAGCACTTGAGAACAGTCGCCGGTTCCTGGGTACATACAGTCCTCTACAGTGATGTGACTGTGCATGAGCAGTAGCGCACGCTGAAATATAGGTTTAGAATAAGCACTTGAGAACAGTCGCCGGTTCCCGGGTACATACAGTCCTCTACAGCGATGTGACTGCGCATGAGCAGTAGCGCACGCTTAAATACAGGTTTAGAATAAGCACTTGAGAACAGTCGCCGGTTCCCGGGTACATACAGTCTTGCTGAAATGCAAGTTTCGTAGAAGCACTCGGGAACAGTTGCCAGTTCCCGAGTGCAGGCGGGGACTTGGACAGCGCTACTGCTGCGCATGCGCAGTTACAGCTACAGGCTTGTAGTCACACCAAGCACTCGGGAATAATTGGATGTTCCGGAGTGCAAACGAAATAAAGCGTGTTCATGAGAACACTGAAAGCGACCACAAAGCCATACTACACTCAGGATGTGTCTTTTCCCGACCATAGCCAGAGGAATGCGTTATGGTCGGATCCAAGGGCAACCCGTAACACAACAAAACTTCTGCAACAAAGGCGTTGAGTACATAATGGCATGGCTTTATAAGCATTCACACATGGCAGACCTGGTAGCCTTGTTTAGGCCCCCGGTTGCCATGGCATCTATCAGAAACCTGCGATTGCGCTGATGGTGACAGAGGAAGCCCCCGCCATCTTTTTACCCACGTAGATGCCCCACTATTGACCACAGCAACTGAGGGGTAACGTGCCGGGATCTCCGCTATTTCCCGCACCATCCAAGTACTGTACATTTACGGTGCTTTGTGCTAACTGCATGGCGCTGTAAATGTGTGTCACCCAGTGGTTAAATGACAGAAAGCTGACATCAGTAACGTGATTTTCTAGGTTAATAGGATTTGTGTGTCTGTAAGCAAATAAACCGTATGCAACCCCAATGGCATCCTCTATCTGTGGTGCACGGTTGGGTAGATGGTCTTTTGGCACTTGCCCCCTCCCCACCTAGTGCTGCACATGGAATAATACAAGACGTTTTTGGGCATGTGCAGTAGCCTGGGGCTGCTCTGCTTGTATGTACCAAGATGCTGAAGCAAGCGGGCCTGGGACATTTCACCCATCTGCCCTGACTAACAACCCACCCCAAAATCTGGAACTTCTACGGAGAAGAGAGTAAGCCGGCGGGCATGAATAGCAGAAACAGTGAGGAAAATCCTGACCTAGAATGGATCCAATTGTAGCAAACTATCAGCTGCGAGAAATATCAGGCATGTTCCTGGATATAAACAAGAATATTCCCATTTACTGACCCCAAACCGTTATCTTAAAAATGCTGAGGAATTAGAAAGATGCAGAAGTTTTCATTTATACGAAAATTATGCATCTAGTTACATGAAACCGGAAAATCCCTGTTATATTGACATTTTATAGAGATGAGTGGTTAAATAGTGCCCACTCGAGGGCACAAATATGGATAACCAGGCCTGTACCTCTAGTTGTGCCTGTGACAATGCATCACCCCCATCTTATTCTTAAGAACCATGAAGTGTTTGAGCTTCTACATGGACCTAACAAGCGATCTGCTGGGGTCACTTATCTACACATATTCAGGGCAGAGGGGTTGTAAAACGGTGGTGCCTTGCTGGGGGCTTCACTACATAAATATCCTGCAGACTGTCCAGAAACAAAATGTACTTCTCAGTCGTATGTATATATGTATGTATGGAGCATGTCCTCACTGTATATACTGTACTCCCTCTTTACTGTCCTCATATATACTGTATACAATGTACTGTTCAGTTATATGTATATATGGGACATGTCCTCACTATATACTGTACTCCCTCTTTACTGTCCTCATACTGTATATAATGTACTGTTCAGTTATATGTATATATGGGACGTGTCCTCACGGTATATACTGTACTCCGTCTTTACTGTCCTCATATATACTGTATATAATGTACTGTTCAGTTCGATGTATATATGGGACGTGTCCTCACTGTATATACTGTACTCCCTCTTTACTGTCCTCATATATACTGTATATAATGTACTGTTCAGTTATATGTATATATGGAGCGTGTCCTCATTGTATATACTGTACTCCCTCTTTACTGTCCTCATATATACAGTATATAATGTACTATTCTGTTATATGTATATATGGAGCGTGTCCTCACTGTATATACTGTACTCCCTCTTTACTGTGCTCATATATACTGTATATAATGTTCTGTCCAGTTGTATGTATGTATGGAGCATGTCCTCACTGTATATACTGTGCTCCCTCTTTACTGTCCTCATATATACTGTATATAATGTACTGTTTCATTATATGCATATACGGGACGTGTCCTCACTGTTTATACTGTACTCCCTCTTTACTATCCACATATATACTGTATATGATGTACTGTTCAGTTGTATATGGAGCATGTCCTCCTTGTATATACTGTCCTCCCTCTACTCCTCATATAAACTGTATATAATGTACTGTCCAGTTATATGTAAGTTTGGAACATGTCCTCACTGTATATACTGTACTCCCTCTTTACTGTGCTCATATATACTGTATATAATTTACTGTTCAGTTATATGTATATACGGGACGTTTCCTCACTGTATATACTGTACTCCCTCTTTACTGTGCTTATATACTGTATACAATGTACTGTCCAGTTATATGTATGTATGGAGCATGTCCTCACTGTATATACTGTACTACCTCTTTACTGTCCTCCTACTGTATATAATGTATTGTTCAGTTAGGTTTATATGGGACGTGTCCTCACTGTATATACTGTATTCCCTCTTTAGTGTCCTCATATATACTGTATATAATGTATTGTTCAGTTATATGTATCTATGTATGGAGCATGTCCTCACTGTATATACTGTACTCCCTCTTTACTGTACTCATATATACTGTATATAATGTACTGTCCAGTTATATGTATCTATGTATGGAGCATGTCCTCACTGTATATACTGTACTCCCTCTTTACTGTGCTCATATATACTGTATATAATGTAATGTCCAGTTATATGTATGGAGCATGTCCTCACTGTATATACTGTACTCCCTCTTTACTGTGCTCATATATACTGTATATAATGTAATGTCCAGTTATATGTATGGAGCATGTCCTCACTGTATATACTGTACTCCCTCTTTACTGTACTCATATATACTGTATATAATGTACTGTCCAGTTATATGTATCTGTATATATGGAGCATGTCCCCATTGTATTTACTGTACTCCCTCTTTCCTGTCCTCATATATACTGTATATAATGTACTGTTCAGTTATATATATATATATATATATATATATATATATATGGGACGTGCCCTTAATGTATATACTGTACTCCCTGTTTACTGTGCTCATATATACAGTATATAATGTACTGTCCAGTTATATGTATGTATGGAGCATGTCCTCACTGTATATACTGTACTCCCTCTTTCCTGTCATATATACTGTATATAATGTACTGTTCAGTTATATGTATATATGGGACATGTCCTCACTGTATATACTGTACTCCCTCTTTACTGTGCTCATATGTACTGTATATAATATACTGTCCAGTTATATGTATGTATGGAGCATGTCCTCACTGTATATTCTGTACTCCCTCTTTACTGTCATCATACTGTATGTAATGTATTGTTCAGTTATCTGCATATGTGAGACGTGTCTTCACTGTATATATTGTACTCCCTCTTTACTGTCCTCATATATACTGTATATAATGTACTGTTCCGTTATATGTATATATGGGACGTGTCCTCACTGTATATTCTGTACTCCCTCTTTACTGTCCTCATATATACTGTATATAATGTTTTGTCCAGTTATATGTATGTTTGAAACATGTCCTCACTGTATATACTGTACTCCCTCTTTACTGTCCTCATATATACTGTATATAATGTACTGTTCAGTTGTATGTATGGGACGTGTCCTCACTGTATATACTGTACTCCCTCTTTACTGCCCTCATATATACTGTATATAATGTACTGTTCAGTCATATGTATATATGGGACATTTCCTCTCTGTATATACTGTACTCCCTCTTTACTGTCCTCATATATACTGTATATAATGTACTGTCCAGTTATATGTATGTATGGAGCATGTCCTCACTGTATATACTGTACTCCCTCTTTACTGTTGTCATATATACTGGTTATAATGTACTGTTCAGTCATATGTATATATGGGATGTGTCCTCACTGTATATACTGTACTCCCTATTTACTATCCTCATAAACTGTATCTAATGTACTGTTCAGTTATATGTATATATGGGACATTTCCTCTCTGTATATACTGTACTCCCTCTTTACTGTCCTCATATATACTGTATATAATTTACTGTCCAGTTATATGTATGTATGTATGGAGCATGTCCTCACTGTATATACTGTACTCCCTCTTTACTATCCACATATATACTGTATATGATGTACTGTTCAGTTATATGTATATATGGAGCATGTTCTCATGGTATATACTGTCCTCCCTCTTTACTCCTCATATAAACTGTATATAATGTACTGTCCAGTTATATGTACGTTTGGAACATGTCTTCACTGTATATACTGTACTCCCTCTTTACGGTCCTCATATATACTGTATATAATTTACTTTTCAGTTAAATGTTTATATGGAGCATGTCCTCACTGTATATACTGTAATCCCTATTTACTGTCCTCATATATACTGTATATAATGTACTGGTCAGTTATATGTATATATGGAGCATATCCCCATTGTATTTACTGCACTCCCTCTTTACTGTCCTCATATATACTGTATATAATGTACTGTTCAGTTATATGAATATATGGGACGTGTCCTCACTGTATATACTGTACTCCCTCTTTACTGTCCTCATATATACTGTATATAATGTATTGTTCAGTTATATGTATATATTGGACGTATCCTGACTGTATATATTGTACTCCCTCTTTACTGTCATACTGTATATAATGTATTGTTCAGTTATATGTATGTATGGAGCAAGTCCTCACTGTATATTCTGTACTCCTTCTTTACTGTCCTCATATATACTGTATATAATGTACTGTCCAGTTATATGTATGTATGGAGCAAGTCCTCACTGTATATTCTGTACTCCCTCTTTACTGTCATCATACTATATATAATGTACTGTTCAGTTGTATATATGGGATGTGTCCTCACTGTATATACTGTACTCGCTCTTTACTATCCTCATATATACTGTATATAATGTACTGTTCAGTTATATGTATATATGGGATGTGTCCTCACTGTATATACTGTACTCCCTCTTTACGGTCCTCATATATACTGTATATAATGTACTGTTCCATTATATGCATATACGGGACGTGTCCTCACTGTATATACTGTACTCCCTCTTTACTATCCACATATATACTGTATATGATGTACTGTTCAGTTATATGTATATATGGAGCATGTCCTCATGGTATATACTGTCCTCCCTCTTTACTCATATAAACTGTATATAATGTACTGTCCAGTTATATGTACGTTTGGAACATGTCTTCACTGTATATACTGTACTCCCTCTTTACGGTCCTCATATATACTGTATATAATGTACTTTTCAGTTGTATGTATGGAGCATGTCCTCACTGTATATACTGTACTCCCTCTTTCCTGTCATATATACTGTATATAATGTACTGTTCAGTTATATGTATATATGGGACATGTCCTCACTGTAAATACTGTACTCCCTCTTTACTGTGCTCATATGTACTGTATATAATATACTGTCCAGTTATATGTATGTATGGAGCATGTCCTCACTGTATATACTGTACTCCCTCTTTACGGTCCTCATATATACTGTATATAATGTACTTTTCAGTTGTATGTATGGAGCATGTCCTCACTGTATATACTGTACTCCCTCTTTACTGTCCTTATAATGTATATAATGTATTGTTCAGTTAGGTTTTTATGGGACGTGTCCTCACTGTATATACTGTACTCCCTCTTTAGTGTCCTCATATATACTGTATATAATGTATTGTTCAGTTATATGTATATATGTAGCATGTCCTCACTGTATATACTGTAATCCCTCTTTACTGTCCTCATATATACTGTATATAATGTACTGTCCAGTTATATGTATGTATGGAGCGTGTCCTCACTGTATATACTGTACTCCCTCTTTACTGTACTCATATATACTGTATATAATGTACTGTCCAGTTATATGTATCTGTATGTATGGAGCATGTCCTCACTGTATATACTGTACTCCCTCTTTACTGTGCTCATATATACTGTATATAATGTACTGTCCAGTTATATGTATGGAGCATGTCCTCACTGTATATACTGTACTCCCTCTTTACTGTGCTCATATATACTGTATATAATGTACTGTCCAGTTATATGTATCTGTATATATGGAGCATGTCCCCATTGTATTTACTGTACTCCCTCTTTCCTGTCCTCATATATACTGTATATAATGTACTGTTCAGTTATATGTATGTATGGAGCATGTCCCCATTGTATTTACTGTACTCCCTCTTTCCTGTCCTCATATATACTGTATATAATGTACTGTCCAGTTATATGTATCTGTATATATGGAGCATGTCCTCACTGTATATACTGTACTCCCTCTTTACTGTGCTCATATGTACTGTATATAATATACTGTCCAGTTATATGTATGTATGGAGCATGTCCTCACTGTATATTCTGTACTCCCTCTTTACTGTCATCATACTGTATATAATGTATTGTTCAGTTATCTGCATATGTGAGACGTGTCTTCACTGTATATATTGTACTCCCTCTTTACTGTCCTCATATATACTGTATATAATGTACTGTTCAGTTATATGTATATATGGGACATTTCCTCTCTGTATATACTGTACTCCCTCTTTACTGTCCTCATATATACTGTATATAATGTACTGTCCAGTTATATGTATGTATGGAGCATGTCCTCACTGTATATACTGTACTCCCTCTTTACTGTTGTCATATATACTGGTTATAATGTACTGTTCAGTCATATGTATATATGGGATGTGTCCTCACTGTATATACTGTACTCCCTATTTACTATCCTCATATACTGTATCTAATTTACTGTTCAGTTATATGTATATATGGGACATTTCCTCTCTGTATATACTGTACTCCCTCTTTACTGTCCTATATACTGTATATAATTTACTGTCCAGTTATATGTATGTATGGAGCATGTCTTCACTGTATATACTGTACTCCCTCTTTACTGTCCTCATATATACAGTATATAATGTACTGTCCAGTTATATGTATGTATGGAGCATGTCCTCACTGTATATACTGTACTCCCTCTTTATTGTCCTTATATATACTATATATAATGTACTGTTCAGTTGTATATATGGGATGTGTCCTCACTGTATATACTGTACTCGCTCTTTACTATCCTCATATGTACTGTATATAATGTACGGTTCCGTTTTATGTATTTATTGGACATGTCCTCACTATATATACTGTACTCCCTCTTTACTGTCCTCATATATACTGAATATAATATACTGTTCAGTTAAATGTTTATATGGAGCGTGTCCTCACTGTATATACTGTACTCCCTCTTTTCTGTGCTCATATATACTGTATATAATGTACTGTTCAGTTATATGTATATATGGAGCGTGTCCTCACTGTATATACTGTACTCCTTGTTTACTGTGCTCATATATACAGTATATAATGTACTGTCCAGTTATATGTATGTATGTATGGAGCATGTCCTCACTGTATATAAAAAAAAGACGGAGGATTGAATCCAGCGATGAGTCTGTGTGATTCTGTTAAAAATATATAGGAATCTTCTTCCAAGTTTTATTCAAGCAGAGGGTAAAACAAGTGCGATAAAATATAGGTCAATTTCCCTATGTGCAACAGAGGGATGGTACAGCAATTGGAGCGGAGCCTACGCGTTTCTGACGCTGACTGCGTCCTTAGTCATGGCTGCTGTTGGGGCTTACTCTGAATCTGACCGTTTTATATCTGGTCTATTTTTAGAATCGTGTTAATTGCGGTTCAACTGTGGAACTTCTGGGAGTTTCCTGGAACGCAAGCTATTTCCTGTATCAGGGGCAACACTTCAGGATTGTGTAAACATCGGAGGAGGGGAACAACATGTTGAAGCCGTTAAGTCTCATTTGGGGGTGAATTAATTATTCAACATTCCTTCTTTAATTGTTAATAGTGTTTGCTAGAACATGACAGGCTAATTAATTTACATGTTTTGTCATATTTTTTCAAGATGTTTTTGTAGACCGCTTCCTTTTGACCTCCTGTGAACGTTGTATTGCCTTAGTTGGAAATATAACGGAAATCTAGACTGTCAGAAAATAGTAAGTGGATGTGTATGTAAATGTAGATGAGAATAAAAATATATTATAGAAAATAAGTGGTAGCTAAAGGAGAATTGAACAGGACATAGTCGTTCATTACGAATACAATATGTACAATCACTTGGGAACGTATGTACCAGGTACCCTGGATTGTTTCAAGAATTTTATTTACTAATATGTCCATGTTGAACTATATCAGTTATGTTACTTGAATTAAAGAAACTATTATGAAGGTAGGAGTTTTAACCCTATGTACATGAAGTGATACTGACAGTCACGTTCAATGCAAGGGTTCATGGTGAATCAAAGCCTTTATTATGATATTACTTATTTGTAGAAACAGTGCTCTGTGCGTCTTCTATTTAATTAATTTTGTGTTTGTTTATTTAGTAATTGTTGCCAACGTGTCTGGTTGGCCGGCTCGGGCAGAAGTGGAGACAAAGTAAGTATCCGTTTCATTTTTTGCCACTGTATATTTTTAGATGCCTAGTAGCATTTGTCGTTTTCTGTATGTACATTTCAAAGGTTACGTGTATAGTCTCTAGTCTCGGACAGAATTGTTCTGTAATTAGTAGTGGAACATCAATTCCTTACGTAGGTTCAGACCGTTAGGCACTCGTGTTTTTAACCTAAATATCCAATAGGCTCCCCTGGTGTGCGTCTTATGCTTGATATCTCCTCCTCTTTTTGGATTGTGTATTTTTTCGATGGCATAGCATGTAAAGTAATTGATGGATCTGTTATGAACATGGATAAAATGTTTGGCCGCATTCGATGTGTTTAGGATGTTCGGATTCCGGATATAACCGAGGTGTTCTAATATCCTGGTTTTTAGTTTGCGGTTGGTACATCCTACGTATTTGATGTTACAATGTGTGCATTCTATGATGTAAATTACTGAATCTGAGTTACAATTGATGTAATTTTTTATTGGAAAAGTGATGGAATTTGTTGAGTCAGAAAAAGTTTTCTTTGGGGTAGCGTACAGACACGTTTTACAGGGCTTAGAACCGCATTTGAAGAACCCTTTTTGTTCCAGCCAGGTTGTTTTGGGAGTGTTGGAACAAAAAAAGGAGGGGGATAAGGAGCCACCTAAAGACGGTGCTTTACGGGCCACAAATCTACAACCTTCCTTCAGAATATCTGCTATGATATCATCCTCCATTAACATCGGAAGGCGTTTTTTAATGATTTGCTTCACGTCATTAAATTGGTTGCTTTGACCTAGGACGACTGTCATTTTGCTGGTCTCTAGTTTGGAATCGTGTTTTTGTGATAGGAGAGTATCTCTGGTTCTCTTAGAGGTGATGTTACTTGCCCTTTTTAGTGACCATTGCGGGTAACCTCTATCGCATAGTCTATTGTGTATTTGTTGTTGCTCAACTTTAAATTGTGTGTCTGAACTACAATTCCGCTTGGCTCTATGGAGTTCTCCTACAGGTATTGAGGTGATAGTTTGTTTAGTGTGGTTGCTACGAGCATGTAGAATTGTGTTACCAGCTGTAGGCTTTCTGTATGTTGTGGTTTGTATTGTAGTGTTTTCAATGCCTGTCAGCTCCAGGTCTAAGAAGACCATGTTGGTTTTATTATATGCTGACGTAAACCTGAGATTTGACGAGTTGGAATTCAGAAAGTCAACGAATTCCGGTATGGCAGATATGTCTCCCTTCCAAATGAACAGGAGATCGTCTATATATCTGCCATACCAGTGTATGCTGTCCTCAAATGGGTTGGACGGGGAGAAAATGGCGGTTTCTTCCCACCAGGCCATGACTAGGTTAGCCAACGAGGGGGAAAATTTGGCCCCCATAGATACTCCTCTTAGCTGTAAGTAAAAAATGCCATCAAATTGAAAAAAGTTATGGGTCATCAAAAATGTCAAGACGTCAAAAATGTATGATTGAAGGTTGTCACTGTAGTTGCTATGTACGGTGAGATGGTGTTTTATTGATGTAAAGGCCGTATGATGGGGAATGCTTGTGTATAGGGATGTTACATCACATGACAGCCATGCGTAATTTGTTAGCCAGATTTCGTTTTGTAAGGCACGGAGTACATCTGCTGTATCTCTTAGTGACCCCATAGGATTTTGGGCTATTGGCTGTAACAACGAGTCAAGCCATTCAGAGGTTTTTTCGAGAAGGGAGCCTATGCCCGACACAATGGGTCTCATGGGTGGTGGGCAAATATTCTTGTGTGTCTTTGGCAGGGCATGCATTATGGGCATGATTGGATGGTTAACATACATATAATCTGCCTGCTTCCGAGTCAATGAGCCATTGTGTAGGCCTATATCTATCAGCTTTTTAATTTCTTTTTGAAACTTCTCTGTGGGATTATCTGTTAGTATTTTATAGGTGTCTTTATCGGCTAGGAGGTCTTTAATTTGTGCGCTGTAGTCCTCCTTATTCATTACGGCAATGCTGCCACCTTTATCCGACATTTTGATGACCAAGTCCTTGTTATCCTGGAGGGATTTGGCTGCTTCCCTTAGATTTTTCGTCAAGTTCCTTAGTTCTTAACATTTATTCTGAGTGTCTAGTAGATGTTGCAAAACCTTCTCAATAGCAGACTGGAAGCGATCCATGTTGTCAGTCCTGGATGAAATTGGGTAATATTTTGGATTGATGGTTTTAAAGTCACTTGAGGTATTGATATGTTTGGACTGGATCTCTGTGTCCAGACTTTCCAGGCATATAATGGTCTTGGCTTCTTTGTATGACAGGGTATTGTGATTGACTGTGTCTTGATTTCCTTCCGTGTTGAGATTCGGAATATCTAATGTGGGAGACATTTCATTAGTGCTTGGTTCCTGCATATTCATATTTTCTATTCATATCACTGTATATACTTTACTCCCTCTTTACTATCCTTATATATACTATATATAATGTACTGTTCAGTTGTATATATGGGACGTGTCCTCACGGTATATACTGTACTCCGTTTACTGTGCTCATATATACAGTATATAATATACTGTCCAGTTATATGTATGTATGGAGCATGTCCTCACTGTATATACTTTACTCCCTCTTTACTGTCCTTATATATACTATATATAATGTACTGTTCAGTTGTATATATGGGATGTGTCCTCACTGTATATACTTTACTCGCTCTTTACTATCCTCATATGTACTGTATATAATGTACGGTTCCGTTATATGTATTTATTGGACATGTCCTCACTGTATATACTGTACTCCCTCTTTACTGTCCTCATATATACTGAATATAATATACTGTTCAGTTAAATGTTTATATGGAGCATGTCCTCACTGTATATACTGTAATCCCTATTTACTGTCCTCATATATACTGTATATAATGTATTGTTCAGTTATATGTATATATTGGACGTATCCTGACTATATATTGTACTCCCTCTTTACTGTCCTCATACTGTATATAATGTACTTCTCTGTTGTATGTATATATGGGACAAGTCCTCATGGTATATACTGTACGCCCTCTTTACTGTCCTCATATAATGTATATAATGTACTGTCCAGTTATATGTATGTATGGAGCAAGTCCTCACTGTATATTCTGTACTCCCTCTTTACAGTCATCATACTGTATATAATGTATTGTTCAGTTATCTGCATATGTGGGAAGTGTCTTCACTGTATATATTGTACTCTTTACTGTCCTCATATATACTGTATATAATGTACTGTTCCGTTATATGTATATATGGGACATGTCCTCACTGTATATACTGTACTCCCTCTTTACTGTTTTCATATATACTGGTTATAATGTACTGTTCAGTCATATGTATATATGGGATGTGTCCTCACTGTATATACTGTACTCCCTATTTACTATCCTCATATACTGTATATAATGTACTGTTCAGTTATATGTATATATGGGACATGTCCTCACTGTATATTCTTTACTCCCTCTTTACTGTCCTCATACTGTATATAATATACTGTTCAGTTATATGTATATATGGGACGTGCCCTTAATGTATATACTGTACTCCCTGTTTACTGTGCTCATATATACAGTATATAATGTACTGTCCAGTTATATGTATGTATGGAGCATGTCCTCACTGTATATACTTTACTCCCTCTTTACTGTCCTCATATATACTGTATATAATGTACTGTTCAGTCATACGTATATATGGGACGTGTCCTCACTGTATATACTGTACTTCTTTTACTGTCCTCATATATACTGTATATAATGTACTGTTCAGTCATATGTATATATGGAGCATGTCCTCACTGTATATACTGTACTCCCTCTTTACTGTCCTCATATATACTGTATATAATGTACTGTTCAGTCATATGTATATATGGGACGTGTCCTCACTGTATATACTGTACTCCTTTTACTGTCCTCATATATACTGTATATAATGTACTGTTCAGTCATATGTATATATGGAGCATGTCCTCACTGTATATACTGTACTCCCTCTTTACTGTGCTCATATATACTGTATATAATGTACTGTCCAGTTATATGTATCTGTATGTATGGAGCATGTCCTCACTGTATATACTGTACTCACTCTTTACTGTGCTCATATATACTGTATATAATGTAATGTCCAGTTATATGTATGGAGCATGTCCTCACTGTATATACTGTTCTCCCTCTTTACTGTCCTCATATACTGTATATAATGTACTGTCTAGTTATATGTATGTATGTATGGAGCATGTCCTCACTATATACTGTACTCCCTCTTTACTGTCCTCATATATACTGTATATAATATACTGTTCAGTTATATGTATATATTTTTCATTACTATGTATATTCGCTTCTCTTGGACACAGCCGGGTCTTTGATGCTGGGAGAGCATGGTGTGTTGTTGTTTGGCATAGCAAGCAGGGTAGCCCGCTCTATGAATTATCAAGGCGTCACAAATAGGCTTCTACCTGGCTATACACGTTGTGCCTCATGACGTACACACTATCCCTCCATGTTTCACTCACTTGCACCCCATTATCCATTTATTTCTATTGAGGCACTTCATTTATTACTGCCCCCTATATTTCACTTATAGTATTACACTTGCACACACACTATTCATTTATTATTTCTTACTACACATCCCATGCACCACACACCACTCCCCTCAAGACTAGTGGGAGTGGATATTATTATTTAAAGCACCTGCTCGCCCTTTCATCAGCATTTCTGGCCTGGCTGTGTCCATTTGTAAGTATGGCCTTTTTCGGTGTTTTTGTATATGTCCCTGTGTTTTTATCGGTTCTGTTATATGTATATATGAAGCGTCTCCTCACTGTATATACGGTACTCTTTTTGTGCTCATATATACTGTATATCATGTACTGTCCAGTTATATGTATGTATGGAGCATGTCCTCGCTGTATATACTGTACTCCCTCTTTACTGTCTTCATATATACTGTATATAATGTACTGTTCAGTTATATGTATATATGGGATGTGTCCTCAATGTATATACTGTGCTCCCTCTTTACTGTCCTTATACTGTATATAATGTACTGTTCAGTCATATGTATATATGGGACGTGTCCTCACTGTATATACTGTACTCCTTTTACTGTCCTCATATATACTGTTCAGTCATATGTATATATGGAGCATGTCCTCACTGTATATGCTGTACCCCCTCTTTACAATCCTCATATATACTCTATATAATGTACTGTCCAGTTATATGTATGTATGGAGCATGTCCTCACTGTATATACTTTGCTCCCCCTTTACTGTCCTTATATATACTATATATAATTTACTGTTCAGTTATATGTATATATGGGACGTGTTTTCACTGTATATACTGTACTCCCTCTTTACTGTGCTCATATATACTGTATATAATGCAAGGTTCCGTTATATTTATATATGGGACGTGTCCTCACTGTATATACTGTACTCCCTCTTTACTGTCCTTATACTGTATATAATGTACTGTTCAGTCAGATGTATATATGGGATGTGTCCTCATTGTATATACTGTACTCCCTCTTTACTGTCCTCATATATACTGTATATAATGTACTGTTCAGTTATATGTATATATGGAGCATGTCCTCATTGTATATACTGTACTCCCTTTCTACTGTCCTAATATATACTCTATATAATGTACTTTATCTATATATGGGGCATGTCCTCACTGTATTTACTGTACTCCCTCTTTACTGTCCTCATATATTCTGTATATAATGTACTTCTGTTTTATGTATATATGCGGCATGTCCTCACTGTATATACTGTAATCCCTCTTTACTATCCTCATATATACTGTATATAATGCAAGGTTCCGTTATATGTATATATGGGACGTGTCCTCACTGTATATACTGTACTCCCTGTTTGCTGTCCACATATATACTGTATATAATGTACGGTTCAGTCATATGTATATATGGGATGTGTCCTTAATGTATATACTGTAATCCCTCTTTACTGTCCTCATATATACTGTATATAATGTACTGGTCAGTTATATGTATATATGGAGCATGTCCCCATTGTATTTACTGTACTCCCTCTGTACTGTTCAGTCATATGTATATATGGGATGTGTCCTCACTGTATATTCTGTACTCCCTATTTACTGTCCTCATATATACTGTATCTAATGTACTGTCCAGTTATATATGTATTTAGCATGTCCTCACTGTATATACTGTACTCCCTCTTTACTGTCCTTATACTGTATATAATGTACTGTTCAGTTATATGTATATATGGAGCATGTCCTCACTGTATATACTGTACTCCCTCTTAACTGTCGTCATATATACTGTATATAATGTACGGTTCAGTCATATGTATATATGGGATGTATCCTCACTGTATATACTGTACTCCCTCTTTACTGTGCTCATATATACTGTATATAATGTACTGGTCAGTTATATGTATATATGGAGCATGTCCCTATTGTATTTACTGTACTCCCTCTGTACTGTTCAATCATATGTATATATGGGATGTGTCCTCACTGTATATACTGTACTCCCTCTTTACTATCCTCATATATACTGTATATAATGCAAGGTTCCGTTATATGTATATATGGGACGTGTCCTCACTGTATATACTGTACTCCCTCTTTGCTGTCCACATATATACTGTATATAATGTACTGTTCAGTTATATGTATATATGGAGCATGTCCTCATTGTATATACTGTACTCCCTCTTTACTGTCCTCATATATACTGTGTATAATGTTTTGTCCAGTTATATGTATGTTTGAAATATGTCCTCACTGTATATACTGTACTCCCTCTTTACTGTCCTCATATATACTGTATCTAATGTACTGTTCAGTTATATGTAAATATGAAACATGTCCTCACAGTATATACTGTACTCCCTCTTTACTGTTCTCATATATACTGTATATAATGTGCTGTTCAGTTATATGTATGTATGGAACGTGTCCTCACTGTATATACTGTACTCCCTCTTTACTGTGCTCATATATACTGTATATAATGTACTGTCCACTTATATGTATGTATTGAGCATGTCCTCACTGTAGATACTGTACTCCCTCTTTACTGTCCTCATATATACTGTATATAATGTATTGTTCAGTTATATGTATATATGGGACGTGCCCTTAATGTATATACTGTACTCCCTCTTTACTGTCCTCATATATAATGTATATAATGTACTGTCCAGTTATATGTATATATGGGATGTGTCCTTATTGTATATACTGTAATCCCTCTTTACTGCCCTCATATATACTGTATATAATGTACTGTTCAGTTATATGTATATATGGAGCATGTCCTCACTGTATATACTGTACTCCCTCTTAACTGTCGTCATATATACTGTATAGAATGTACGGTTCAGTCATATGTATATATGGGATGCATCCTCACTGTATATACTGTACTCCCTCTTTACTATCCTCATATATACTGTATATAATGCAAGGTTCCGTTATATGTATATATGGGACGTGTCCTCACTGTATATACTGTACTCCCTCTTTACTGTGCTCATATATACTGTATATAATGTACTGTTCAGTTATATGTATGTTTGAAACATGTCCTCACTGTATATACTGTACTCCCTCTTTACTGTCCTCATACTGTATTTAATATACTGTTCAGTTGTTTATATGGGACGTGTCCTCACTGTATATACTGTACTCCCTCTTTACTGCCCTCATATATACTGTATATAATGTACTGTTCAGTTATATGTATATATGGAGCATGTCCTCACTGTATATACTGTACTCCCTCTTTACTGTGCTCATACTGTATATAATGTACTGTCCAGTTATATGTATGTATTGAGCATGTCCTCACTGTATATACTGTACTCCCTCTTTACTGTCATATATACTGTATATAATGTACTATTCAGTTATATGTAAATATGGGACGTGTCCTCAATGTATATACTGTACTTCCTTTTTACTGTGCTCATATATACTGTATATAATGTACTGTCCAGTTATATGTATGGAGCATGTCCTCTCTGTATATACTGTACTCCCTCTTTACTGTCCTCATATATACTGTATATAATTTACTGTTCAGTCACATGTATATATGGGATGTGTCCTCACTGTATATACTATGCTCCCTCTTTACGGTCCTCATATACTGTATATAATGTACTGTTCAGTCATATGTGTATATGGGATGTGTCAATGTATATACTGTACTCCCTCTTTACTGTGCTCACATATACTGTATATAATGTACTGTCCAGTTATATGTATGGAGCATGTCCTCCCTGTATATACTGTACTCCCTGTTTAGTCATCATATATACTGTATATAATGTATTGTTCAGTTATCTGCATATATGGGACGTGTCCTCACTGTATATACTGTACTCCCTCTTTACTGTGCTCATATATACTGTATATAATGTACTGTTCAGTTATATGTATATGTGAGACCTGTCCTCACTGTATATACTGTACTTCCTCTTTACTGTCCTCATACTGTATATAATGTACTGTTCAGTTATATGTATATATGGGACAGGGTCCGCTCTCTAATCAGGATTTTTGGTGTTAAGGTGGTATCGATGAAACATTATCCCCTACTATACCTTTTCCTGTAATAGTATAATAAATATAGGATTTTTCTCTTTCTAAACAGACTACGCTCCCACTGGACAACATGCAGGGCTCCCATGTAACGTCATCGCCATAGAAACTGTTCGGTTTCCAACCATCGTAGAATGGACAACTAACCGGCAACTGAAAGCTCCTCCCAATGTATTAATGTCACTTCTGTATGGACAGGTAAGATTGGTCTATCCCCTTCAAGGGGTTTTCCCATGAAGGACATTTAGGACATCTCCACAGGATATGTTATAAATGTCAGATAGATGCGAGTCCCACCTCTGTGACCGGCGCCTATCTCCAGAACAAGGCCCCCTAAACAGTGGCGGATTAAGTAGGCCATAGGCCCTGGGCTGTTACCCAAACTTGGGCCCCCCTACTCCGCCGCCCTGCTGTGCCACGACTATTGTTAACACTACCTTTTTGTGCAAGCATTAATAGATGAGTGTTACGATTCCCCTTGTCAAAGGGCTGCGTCCCTACATACTGACAGTATCACACTGTACAGGGACACATCTACCTGACAAGGGGAATAGTAACACGCAATTGTCTATCAGTCCTGGACTGCACAAAGACATTTTGTGAAGACAAGGATTTCCTATAAAAAACATGTCAGGAGAGGTGACAGATTCGCTATAAATCTAGTGACTCAGAATGTAAAGTAAAGCACCACATACACAGTGCCCCCTTTAGATAACACCACACACAGCCCCCTCTAGATTGTGCTACACACACATCCCCTGTAGATAGCGCCACACACACAGCCCCTGTAGATAGCGCCACACACACAGCCCCTGTAGATAGCGCCACACACACAGCCCCTTTAGATAGCGCCACACACACAGCCCCTTTAGATAGCGTCACACACACAGCCCCTGTAGATAGCGCCACACACAGCCCCTGTAGATGGCGCCACACACAGCCCCCTGTAGATGGCGCCACACACAGCCCCCTGTAGATAGCGCCACACACACACACAGCCCCTGTAGATAGCGCCACACACACAGCCCCTGTAGATAGCATATCACACACAGCCCCTGTAGCTAGCGCCACACACAGCCCCTGTAGATAGCACCACACACAGCCCCTGTAGATAGCACCACGCACACAGCCCCTGTACAAAGTACCACACACAACCCCTGTAGATAGCGCCACACACACAGCCTCTGTAGATAGCATCACACACATCCCCCCTCCCCTTGTATATAGTGCCACACAGCCCCCTCTCCCCTTGTATATAGTGCCACATATCCCCCCTCCCCTTGTATATAGTGCTACACAGCAATCACCCCCCTGTATATTGCCACATAGCCCTCCAAAGCAAAACATTGTACTTACCTTGCCCCGTTCCCGCGACGGACGGTGCGCTGCACTGTCTCCAGGCAGGACGCATGCGCATACTTTCGTGATGCAGTTACGTCATTATGGCGGCCTGCCCAGGGATTCTTCCCAGCACGTTATAGGCTGCAGTCCTAACTTGGCCTGCAGCCTATAGCATTAATTCATATCTGCGTCCTGAGGATGCAGATACAAGTGAATGTGGCTGTCGCTAGCATCGGGGCCCCCTCCAATGCTAGGAGCCACGGGCTTGAGGGGGCTCGTGCAGCCCAGCCAATAAATGTTATGGGTTTGGCAGCCATGGGCCCACAGGGAGCCTTGGGCGGCTGCCCTTCCTAACGATGATCCGCCACTGCCCCCAAACCCCGTTCTAGCTTTTTGTGCTCATGCTGCTTCCCGGTCACTTCTTGATTACATGGTCGGGAGTTACAGAAACAGCGGTGAGTGCCTCGAATTTTTACCTTCTATACATATATATATAGTGCCAGAAACCCAACTATGGATTTTAGAGCCAGAGAACAGTCATGGCTGGTTAAAGATGACTCCACAGCCACAGGTGTTGGCAGTCAGAGAAATATTATGGAGCCACAGAACTCCTTCAAAAGCTTTGTAAATAAAAGAATGAAAGTTTGGTGGAACCGAGCATTCCCAGCAAATTATCTCCAACGGAACCTTATACCGAGGGGGTTACGCATACAAGTTTTCCCATCATTTCCAATTGAAGATGTGAATTTTCCATCTAAATGGGAGGAGAACTGCAGTGCGTGTTCATTTAAAATGATGGAGCTTCTTATTGGACTCAATAACACATCATTAGAAAACCGGGATAACGAGCTGGAAAAGATCCAGCAAAAATTAAAAGCAGAGATGTCCAAAGAGGAGTTAGAAACATTTAAAAAGCAATTGGATCAACAATGCCTCGTGTGGGAAAAAGAAATTGAGAGCACAAAAACAAAGAAATTGATATGTGATAATAATGATTTTCAACAGAAGAAAATATATTGATGGAATCGGAGACAAAATGGTGAATCACTGAGTCTTTCCTCTCCTATGTGATCTTTGTATCACAGAGCGGTCACCATGATATGACATTATGTAGTAGCGTGAGTTCTACACGTGACTTACCAAGATACAAACGAAAACAGAACTACAATCAGTCGTCCAACGGTACGAGAAAAATGAATAAGGGATTGGAACAAAATCCAAGACATCACAAGAAGGTAATTAACATTTCTATGCATCAATTATCTATAAGTTACATCACACTGTTGGACAAAGTCTTGACCTTTTCTCCCACCTCCTGTTTTGATCTTTTCTCAGCAGTAGAAGATCTGCAATTTTTTGCACAATCTTTGATCTTTAACCTCTTGCCGCGCTGCTCCGCAATAGTACGTCCTGCAGAGGGGTTAGTTCCCGCATCCAGACGTACTATTGCAGAGTAGTTCCCGGCGCACACTGTCCTAATGGACAGTGTCCGGGAACCGGGAGGTCAGCTGTCCGATAGCTGACACTCCAGCCTTGCCGGTCAGGGGACTATCGCCGCTGATTTGGGCAAATAACCCCATAAATGCGTCAACGGATTGCCGTCGCCGCATTTAGTGGTTTGAAGCACATCGGCAGCCCCCACGAAGTGATCGTGGGGGCTACCGATGCTTGTCGTGGCAATCGGAGGTCAGACAATTACCTCCGGGTTGCCATGTATGGAAGCCTTGGAGGAGCAGCCTCCTGCCGCTCCTCCGAGACTTCCTGTCAGTGTGACTGTCACGTCACAATGACAGTTGGAGTCCATTACACTACGTGTGTAGTGTAATGTACTCTAGCAGCGATCAAAGCTGAAAGTCTCGTAGTCCCCTAGTGGGACAAGTAAAAGAAGATAATAAAAATGTTTTAAAAAAGTGTAAAAATAAGTTACAAGTTATATAAACAAACCCTGCATTTTTTTCCTATAATAAGTCTTTCATTATAGGAAAAAAATGAACACATCTGGTATCACCGCGTTCGTAACGACCCCAACTATTATTTTTCCCGCACGATGAACACCCCAAAAAAAATCAATAAAAAAACAACTACAATTCCTCCCGCAAGAAATAAGCTCTCAAATCACTCTACTGACGGAAAAAGAAAAAAGTTATGGCTCTTAGAAGGCGGGTAGTGAAAAACAAAAATAAGAAAGCAAAAAATGGATCAGTCCTGAAAGGGTTAATTAATTTCTAATGTAAAAAATGTATGACCCCATGTGGGGTATTTCCGTACCCGGGAGAAATTGCTTTATAAAAATTGGTTGTTTATTTCTCCTTTATCCCTTGTGAAAATGAGAAAATTCAACCTTTTAGTGGAAAAAAATTGTGATATTAATTTTCTCCGCCTAATTCTAATAAATTCTGCAAAAGACCAGTGGAGTCTAAATGCTCACTATACCCATAGAAAAATTCCTTGAGGGGGGTTTCCAAAATGGGGTAACTTGGGGGGCTTCCACTGTTTTGGCCTCTCCAGGGCGTTGCAAAGGCGGCATGGCACCGAAAAACAATCCATCAAAATCCGTGCTCCAAAATCCAAATGGCGCTACTTCCCTTCTGAGCGCTGCTATGGGTCAAATCAGCAGTTTATTACCACATATGGGGTATTGCCGTAATCAGGAGAAAATGCTTTACAAATGTTGTGGTTCTTTTTTCCTTTATTCCTTGTAAAAATTTAATGCTTTTTCCGAAAAAAAGTTGATTTTCATTTTCACTGCCTAATTCCACTAAATTCTGCAAAAAACCTGTGTGGTCAAAATGCTAACTATACCCCTAGAAAAATTCCTTGATAGGTGTAGTTTCCAAAATGGGGTCACTTTTGGAGGGTTTCCCCTGTTTTGGTCCCTCCAGGGGGTTGCAAACGCGACATGGAACCGAAAACCAATCCAGCAAAATCCATGCTCCAAAATCCTAATGGCGCTCCTTCCCTTCTGAGCCTTGCTGTGGGTCCAATCAGTAGTTTATTACCACATATGGGTACCCCGTACCGACCCTGAAGATAGGGAAAGATTAATGACTATAGAGAGCAAGATTAGTTCAATGGAATTTATAAACTAATCTCACCGCATTTAGTTCGCTCCTCAAAGTTGGAGCGAACGTACGTAGTGGGAATATCACTACAGGCTACTGAGCTGTCAAGTGCTGATGACGTCGCGGCACTCACAGCTAATACTTTGACAGCTTGCTGGCGTACAGCCAGCGAGCTTTACAACTTTATGAAGCAGTAGTGTTTACTACTAAAGAGCAGTCTGTCTATCTGCCAAAACGTAGCAAAAGCTAATATCTCTGCACTGCCGCCGAATTGAGAATCGCAGCGGCAACACTGAGAATACACAATACAGCAGACTCGGTGACTAGTCAGCTGCTCACTGAGTGAGAGTTCTATAGTTCACGTTACTGAATCAATTGTATGCTCAAAATAGGATCAAAGCGACAGTGCTGGGAAGATAATAATTAAAACGCACTTGCAGACTAAGAAACTTTTCACTGACCTAAATCGCAATCGTTTTTGCGCTGCTGCACAACCAATTGATTGGAGCGGCAGCACCAACAACGCATTCCGTGACTAGGCAGCTGCTCACAGAGATTCAACACAACCTCTTGCGGAGTGCAGATGCAGGGTATTTTACAATATAATAATAATCCTTGCAGCACTACCTCTTCTATTTTCACTAAGGTAGTAAGGCAAACAACAGGCTTTCTACCCTAGTGGAATCAGATGAAAGTCGTAACTACACTTTGTATTAATTTAATAATATAACACACAATGTGGCAATAAAAGGGGACATTGCACAATATAATCCTTTCCTATTATAATAGTCGGTATCAATAGAACACTTGAAGGCGACATTTAATCCACCATGCTCTCTCTTTTCCTTCTCTCCCCATACCTATAATTTCTATGATTCATTAGGTGGCGTACACCTGAGCATGGAGGGAAAATTAAATTTAACATCTAAGAAAAATTCAAATTGGAGGTCTCCTCTACCAATTTCCTAGACTATTTATTTGTGACAGTTGAGGAACGAGAAACATTGCGAATATTTGAGAAACTCTTTCACCAAGAAGAGGGAATATCAGAAGGTAAGATTCATATCTGTATTAGAACCAAATCTACAAAATTCCCCCGTTGTCTATTTGCCCCGCAGTAGATCTTTTTGTCAAATTAGTCTCTGAAGATTAGCAAAACATTCAAAAGAAAATTAAGAATGACAATCTGACGAGTTCAGAGAGAGAGAGAGCTTGGAGAGGATTAAATCATGGCATGATGTGGTAGTAAAACCTGCCGATAAAGGCCGAAATGTGGTATTTTGGCCACGCCAGATGTATATTTCTGAAGCAAATCGCCAATTAAAAAAACTCCACTTTTTAAATAATGATATCACGGAGGCGGAGGTTGCTTTAGCAATCTCTAAACTACCCAATCATAAAACGCCGGTCCTGACGGCCTATCGGCTGAATACTACAATCTTTTGCAAGATATTGTACCAACATTGACGAGGACCTTACAAGCCATATTTAGTAAAGAGATTAACTTGCCTAACTTTCATAAGTCCAGGACCATATTGCTTCCCAAACCTGACAGGGATCCAACCCTCCTTTCCTCATATCGCCCGATTTCCCTTTTAAACCAAGACTATAAGCTCCTAACAAAGATTTTGGCCGACCGCCTCCAAACCATGCTTGGACCGATCATTGCCCCAACCCACTTGGTTTTCTTAAGGAATAGACATTCCACTAAAGGTATCCATCAGGCTGTAGCAGCCACGGTATCTGCACTAGACCCCTCCTCCCCAGTGACCATGCTGCTGGGACTTGACGCGGAAAAGGCGTTTGACTCTTTATCATGGCCATTTCTCACAGCAGTGTTGCAGTCCCGGGCCTTCGGGGACCGCTTTCTAACATTCCTTTCACACTCACAGGCCTGCTCTACCACATCCCTTACCATCAATGGGCTTAACTCGCCTCCTATCTCAATTTTCAGGGGTACGCGTCAGGGATGCCCTCTCTCACCGTTACTATTTAATTTGTCCATAGATCCACTTCTCCGTCATTTCCAGTCCCTAGCATGTTTTCATGGCATACAAATTGGAGATTCTCAAATTAAATTATCGGCATTTGCAGATGATATTTTGTTGTTCATATGTATCCCTGCCTCTACTTTACAACCAATCCTCCAGGATATCTCAATTTATGGTGCCCTGTCAGGTTTCAAGATCAATCTACAAAAATCAGAAGCCCTAATTCTTAAGGGTCCCTCCAGGCCACTCTGGTCTTCGAAGCATGCATTTAAATGGAACTCTGATTACATTCCCTATTTGGGGGTACGCATCACGAGACAACCATCACGTTTATATCAACGAAACCTTAATTCCTTTATTGCATATTTGGAATCCCAACTCATGGCTTGGAGGCACTTTACTCTATCATTTTTAGGTAGGGCTAATCTATTAAAAATGGTTGTCTTCCCTAAATTGTTATACTTACTACAATCCATGCCTATATACTTGAAACCAGTGGACGTTAGGCGGCTGAATACTCTCTTTCGAGGCTACATTTGGAACCAAAAGAGACCAAGAGTGAGCCTATGCATATTGCAGCAACATCGTGAAAATGGAGGGATTAATTTTCCACAGATTCACTTATACAATATGGCAGCTCAACTACGAGTGTTTGGAGATTGGATAACTGGTAGCGCCTGCTTTACTGATTCTACATTGGACCAACAATTTTCAAAACCCATTTCCTTAACATGCCTCTTACATATTCCCTACTCGGCTCTATCACCTAGTCAATGGGCTAACCCCCTAGTCATGTCCTCCTGGAAGACATGGACCAAGGTCAGGCAACACTTAGGTTTAAACCCTAGATTTTTCCTACTTCTTCTTTGGGTCCATAACGTTTACTTCCAAAATGCCAACCCCCATGTGGTTTTTAATGGATGGGCTAGGGGGGGCTTGACATGTATTAATCAGATAACTAACATGCTCACTCGTCGTCCATACTCATTTAATGAACTACGTATACAATATGATTTTTTGGGCCAACACCCATTTTATTACATGCAGGCCTGTAGGTATGCTTGTGAAGGATGGAGTGGACAGAAGTTAATGTTTATAATAATTTTCTTTCTTTAATAAAATATAGACTTAGGAGTTGTGTACATAATTGTGATGAAGCAATAGTAGGATTAGATAAGTATACGTGGCAAGATGGCCCCTGAACAGGGACTACGCCCTAATACAATAACAAGTCACTTCTTGGTATGAACGAACTATGAACTATGAAGACATATCTAAAGGACCAGATAAGGGTGAACCTATCCAAGGATGACACAAGTAACAAGAGGCTTACAGTGATACGTGCTTTTATAAAAGTGTGATAACATGTACCCACCCCCAGGAGAAAGGAGATATAGAACAAATGTGTGTAATAAAGCAGAGACGCCTCTCCTGCCACTGAGTAAGGAGCTTTATACCAGACTCTGTGTGGTGTGATTCCTTTCGTACGAACTCAGCGTATTATCCCTGCCGGTTGAGACTGATTAGTACCCGAACATGCTCACAAGGTCATTAGACACTTACAAGATCAAGACTGGGATGACTCTTCTGTCACTTAACTCCATCTCATCAATGCCGAAAAAGACTAATCACTACCTATTATAACGTTTTAAGACATCCATTGGACTACACTAAATCGAGATTAGGCGCATCTTACTGGGTGGACCACTTAGATCAAATAACTCATGACGATGTCCTATCATCTGTAACTATGGCTGCCAAATACCTCCAATCAGCCATGTCCTGGGAGATGTCTTTTAAAATAGCCCATAGGACTTACGTGTCCCCTTATAGGGCTTTCTCATGGGTAACTCCTCTGACCATTCGTGTTTAAAGTGCGGAGCACCGCATGCAGACTTATTACATTGTCTCTGGTTATGCCCAACTATTGACTTTTGGCAAAAGATAAAATATTTTGTTTCGAACACACTGTCCATGCAATGCCCCTCAACCCAAAAGTGGGGTCTCTTTGGGATACTGCCACCTTCCATGATTTTTATCCCGAAACATCACAAAGAACTGTTATACTATGTCTCTGTGGCTGCTAGGAAGGGTGATTCTCCAGGTTTGGATAAATGATATGTCACGAAGCGGGTTAGTGGACCCACTAGGCCGTATTGCCGTAGCGGGGAGGCAGCTGGCCAAACAGGACACCCCAGAAATACAAAGTCCCGCGCAAGGGTGCCTGAATAGTCCAGATGGTGGCCGCAGCTCTGGCACAGATGGAGATGGGTGCAGCAGATGACGCCAAACGTGGCGGATGACACACGGGCCGCAAGTTGCGCCGGACGTGGCGGATTCCTCCGGGCGTGGCGGATTCCTCCGGGCGTGGCGGATTCCTCCGGGCGTGGCGGATTCCTCCGGGCGTGGCGGATTCCTCCGGGCGTGGCGGATTCCTCCGGGCGTGGCGGATTCCTCCGGGCGTGGCGGATTCCTCCGGGCGTGGCGGATTCCTCCGGGCGTGGCGGATTCCTCCGGGCGTGGCGGATTCCTCCGGGCGTGGCGGATTCCTCCGGGCGTGGCAGATGACACAGGACTTGGCACGACTAGATACTAAGGCACAGCACGGGAAACAGGAACGGGGAACAAGGCACGGGTAACAACTGGAACAGGAAACACTAAGGGACCATTTGCAAGACAGACTGGGAAAACTAACAACGCTCAGGCAAGGATTAGAAGGCTAGGGGCCTTCTTATAGACCAGGAAATCATGGCAGTTGATGATGACGACTTCCTATTTGCGCGCCCTGGCCCTTTAAGGCCGGGCGGGAGCGTGTGCGCGCACCCTACGGGACACAGCCGAACGGAGCGGAAGTGAGCGCTGGCGTCTCCTAGGAGGGAGATGGGCACCAGCGCTCACGGATCTATGGCTGCGGGTGTCGGGAGGTGAGTGAACCCGACGGCCCGTGGCCATGGATGCTACAGTATCCCCCCTCTTACGCCCCCTCTTCTTGGGGCCAGAGCGAGAGAGGAATTTCTTAATAAGAGCAGGAGAGCTGAGGTTCTCTTCTGGCTCCCAATACCTCTCCTCAGGACCAAACCCTCTCCAGTCCACCAAATAGAAAGTCCTTCCTCCTACCCTTTTGCAGTCCAGGATCTCTTTTTACCTCGAATACATCGGAAGGGCCGCTGGGAGCAACTGTGGAACTAGAAGTCTTGCTGTAGTTGTTCAGGACCACTGGTTTAAGGAGGGACACATGGAAGGAGTTAAGGATTCTGAGGGTAGGAGGCAGCCACAGCTTATAGGAGACAGGGTTGATTTGTTGCAGGATCTCGAAAGGACCAAGGAACCAGGGAGAAAACTTGTATGAAGGCACCCTCAAGTGAATGTTCCGAGAGGACAGTCAGACTTTAGTCCCAGGAAGATACTGAGGCGGCTCTCTACTCCTAGTATCCGCCTTTTGCTTCATGTGATCTACCGCCAGCAAAATAGAGGACCGGGTCTGTTGCCAGATTTGCAGGAAGTCCCCTTATGCAGAGTCAGCAGCGGGTACCTGAGATAAAGTCGACACAGGAAGAGGGCCTCTGGGATGTTGACTGTACACGATGTGAAATGGAGTGGAAGTGGTGGCCTCACTTGTGTGGTTGTTGTATGAAAACTCGGGCCATGGAAGAAGAAGCTGTACCGATTTATCGTGCTGTGAAGAGATGAAGTGATGGAGATAATTCTCCATGATCTGGTTGATCCTTTCAACTTGCCCATTGGACTGGGGGTGATAGGCTGAGGAAAAGTCCAAACTCACATCCAGGAGTTTACAGAGGGCTCTCCAGAACTTTGAAGTAAACTGAACACCCCGATCTGACAAGATGTGAAGAGGCAGGCCATGCAAGCGAAAGATGTGAAAGCGAAAGACTCGCCAGTCGAGGAGCAGAAGGTAGGCCGGTCAGCGGGATAAAATGCGCCATCTTAGAGAACCGGTCCACCACCACCCAGACAGTGTTGCATCCTGCTGAGGGGGGAAGGTCTGTGACAAAGTCCATCGCAATGTGCTGCCAGGGGGCATTGGCTACAGGCAGAGGATGGAGCAGGCCGGCAGGCTTGGAGTGAGTCACTTTGTTAGAGGCAAACACCGTGCAAGAGGAGACAAAGTCCAGAACATCTTTAGGTAGCGTGGGTCACCAGAGGTGACGAGCAATCAGGTCTCGGGTTTTATGGATACCGGCGTGCCCAGCCAGTTTAGAACTGTGTCCCCAGTGGAGAATTCTTCTCCTGTCTTCCAACCGAACAAACGTCCTCCCAGGAGGGATGTCTCTAATCTGCAGAGGATAAGCGGTGACAATGCAGGACGGGTCTATGATAGTCTGAAGGGACTCCACCGTGTCTTCCGTCTCAAACGATCTGGACAGGGCATCGGCCCTCACATTCTTGTCCGCGGGACGGTAGTGGAGCAGAAAATGGAAACGGGTGAAAAACAGCGACCACCTGGCTTGACGGGGATTCAGTCGTTGTGCAGACTGAAGGAAGGTGAGGTTCTTGTGGTCAGTGAAGATCAGGATGGGGTGAGCAGCGCCCTCTAGAAGATGTCTCCACTCCTCCAGGGCCAATTTGATGGCCAGTAGCTCCCGATCCCCAATGGAGTAATTGCGCTCAGCAGAAGAAAACAGTCTTGAGTAGTAGCCACATACTACTGCTTTTCCTTTGGAGCTCCTCTGGAACAGAAGTGCACCTGCACCAACAGAGGAAGCGTCCACTTCCAGAGAGAACTGCCGAGATACGTCAGGATGATGTAGGATCGAGGCTGAAGTGAAGGCTTTCTTGAGGCTAATAAATGCGGACTCTGCCTCTGGAGTCCACACTTTGGCGTTCACACCCTTCTTGGTAAGGGACGAGATGGGAGCCGTCAGAGAAGAGAAGTTAGGAATGAACTGCCGGTAGAAATTGGCGAATCCCAAGAACCGCTGTATGGCCCTTAAGCGTTGAGGACGTGGCCACTCCAGGACAGCTTTCACTTTCTCAGGATCCATCTTGAGGCCTTGATCCGAGATGATGTAGCCCAGGAAGTGCAGAGAACTCTTCTCAAAGACTCACTTCTCCAGCTTGGCGTATAAATGATTCTCCCTTAAACGTAGCAGAACCTGACTGACATGCCTCCGATGAGTCGTCGGATCTGGGGAGAAAATCAAATTATCATAGAGATAAACAACACAGACAGAGTAGATCCCAGAAGATATCGTTAACGAACTCCTGAAACACTGCGGGAGCGTTACACAGGGCATCACTGGGTATTCGTAGTGCCCGTCCATTCATCACCCCGGCGAATCCAGACTAGATTGTAAGCCCCCCGCAGGTCTAGCTTAGAAAAATGTTGGCTCCTCGTATGGGATCAAACAGCTCAGAAATGAGTGGCAACGGGTATTTGTTCTTGACTGTGATCAGGTTGAGACCCCGGTAGTCAATGCAGGGACGAAGGGATCCGTCCTTTTTAACGAAGAAGAATCCAGCCCCGGCCGGGGAGGAAGCCTTTCTTATAAAACCCCTCTCCAGATTCTCCTTGATATAGGCCGACATGGATAGAGACTCTGGCAAGGAGAGAGGATATACCCGTCCACGGGGGAGAGAGGCGTTAGGAACCAGTTTAATTGGGCAGTCATAGGTCCGATGTGGAGGCAGCGTCTCAGCCTCCCTTTTGCTGAAAACATCTGCATACTGAGCAAATTGGGGAGGCAGTCCTGCCAACGACTGAGGCAGAGGAGGCTTGACAGGATGGATCTGCAACAGACAACGACCATGGCACTTGGAGCCCCATTGGAGAACCTCTCCAGAATTCCAGTCCAGGACTGGGGCATGCCTTAGGCAAAACAAGGAAAGAAATCATTTCAGAATGAAGGACTCCAACCTGGAGCCTCAACGGCTTGGTTTTAGAAATGATGGGATCAGGCAGAGGCAGTCCATTAAGTGAGGCAACAGCCAAAGACATCTCTAGGGGGACTGTGGGCAACTGAAGATGATCCACAAGCTCTCTTTGGATGAAGTTTGCAGCAGAGCCAGAGTCAAGATAGGCAGAGACTTGATGCGAACTGTCGCCGGACACCAGGGTCGCAGGAATAGTCAATTTGGAACCGAATGCTCTGTTGGGTTCCGTTCCACCTAGGGTTGTCTCTCCAACCAATCCTAGGCAAAGGGGTCTCTCCGGCCTCTGGGGACACAGACGCACAATATGGCCTCCATGGCCGCAATACAAACAAAGTCCAGAAGTGCGTCTGCGTTTTCTCTCCTGGGTAGACAACTTGACATAAGGACTCTGACTCTGATCCTCTGGGATGACTGAGGGGGATTGCAGGAGAGCAGAATCCAGACTGGGAAGTTCTCTCTCCCGGAGAACCTCTTGGGAACGTTCCCGGATCCTCATGTCAACTCGGGAGGCGAGTAGGATAAGATTGTCCAGGGTAGATGGCAAATCGCGAGCTGCTAGCTTGTCCTTGATTCCTGAAGACAGTCCTGCTAGAATGTAGCCACCAAAGCCTCATTGTTCCAGGTCAATTCAGCAGCCAGGATACAGAACTGGAAGGCATAATTGCCCACGGAGAGGTCTCCCTGGTGTAGGGTTAGCAAAGATGCAGCAGCCAAAGAAACTCTCCCAGGTTCCTCAAAGATCGAGTGGAAGGTCTGTAGGAAGCACTGCAAGTCTCTGGTCCCTGATGTTCCCACAGAGGATTAGCCCATGCCAGGGCTTTGCCAGTAAGGAGAGAGATGATGAAGGCGATCCTGACGTCATCCAAACAGAAGGACCTGGCATGTAGTCTGAAATGGATCAGGCACTGATTCAAAAATCCCCTGCAGGACCTCGGATCACCGTCATAGCGTGGAGGTAGCGGCAAGAAACACAGGGGGTTGGTACCGGTACAGACAGACAGGTAGTGTAGCAGGCGGAACCGCAGGAACTGGTGCGGTGACTATTGTGGTTGGAGCAAGCAGCTGATGGGCTATGGCGTTCACCAACAGGAGGAGCTGGTCTTGTCGTGACTGGAGATCCTCCATCTCGGCCAGCATGGCTTGTGTCGTCAGTCACAGGTTGACCAGCGGGGTCCATGGCCTGAGCGTACTGTCACGAAGCGGGTTAGTGGACCCACTAAGCCGTACCGCCGTAGCGGGGAGGCAGCTGGCCAAATAGGACACCCCAGAAATACAAAGTCCTGCACAAGGGTACCTGAATATTCCAGATGGTGACCGCAGCTCTGGCACAGATGGAGATGGGTGCAGCAGATGACGCCAAACGTGGCGGATGATACAGGGGCCGCAAGTTGTGCCAGACATGGCAGATCCCTCTGGATGTGGCAGATAACACAGAACGTGTCAGATTCCTCCGGACGTGGCAGATGACACAGAACGTGGCGGATTCCTCCAGACGTGGCAGATGACACAGGACGTGGCACGACTAGATACTAAGGCACAGCACAGGGAACAAGGCAGGGGGAACGAGGCACGGGTAACAAGGCACAGGTAACAACTGGAACGGGAAACACTAAGGGACCATTTGCAAGACAGACTGGGAAAACGAACAATGCTCAGGCAAGGATTAGAAGGCCAGGGGCCTTCTTATTGACCAGGAAATCGTGGCAGTTGATGATGATGACGACTTCCTATTTGGAGTGCGCTGGCCCTTTAAGGCCGGGCGCGAGCGTCCTACGGGACACAGCCGAACGGAGCGGAAGTGAGCGCTGGCGTCTCCTAGGAGGGAGATGGGGACCAGCGCTCACGGATCCATGGCTGCGGGTGTCGGGAGGTGAGTGAATCCGACGGACGGCGGCCATGGACGCTACATAATACACACCCCACACATCGTATTTCCCTAGAAAATACATCTTACCTCTTCCGAATGGATTGGGTGGAAACCTCCCTTTGAAAAGAGCACAAAACTGAAGCCTTTTTTAAGTTGTGCGAGAACTTTATACCTCCCTTACCACTTCATATAAACTAATTGCATGCTTTGGCTCCACAACTTGGTATCTGGAACATCAGCTGTCTGGTGTGACACCAATCATGATATGATTCCTTAAATATCTGTATTGAATCGCGGTAATGATGGGGATACACGTGTCCATCCTCTTCCCCCCCTCTATCCTTCCCTTCCCCCTTCTTTATGGTTTAATTAGTGTGTTTCATTTCCTATGAATATTGACACTTTTGCAATTTGTCTTTGGGGTAAAATCTCTAATTCTGTCCTCGCTCCAACTAGGATCATTTGACGTAATTTATACAAATTGTAGATTATATAATATGCAAAATAATGATATAAGTGTTCAAAGATGCTATTGCCATGGGACATATTGTTGAATTGTTGTTCGCTTGTTTGTAATGTTTGGAAAAATAAAAAATACATCAATTAAAAAAAAAACTAAATAAAAAAAAAACTCCACTTGTTGTAGAAGGTTAACATACAATTCTTTATTATCCTTTAGAGCAAAGATGATCCACATTCTACAAGATGGTATGGATGCTGGAGTCCTCTCCAAATACCTAATGGAGGCACTGATTGTGACTGAGCCAACGATACAGACGCCTTTTCTAATACCCAAAATTCATAAGGACCCTCCAGGTAGGCCAATTATATTGGGTACCGGGGGGTTCACTCAGAAGGTGTGCAAATGGGTCGACCACCATTTAAAACCATTAGTGGAATGTCTACCTTTTGTATCTGTGCGACTCTGCAGATTTGTTGTTGAAAATTGAAGAGATTCATTTTGATGACAGACACATTTTGGTAACTTGTGACATTGAGTCACTATATACCGGCAACCAGCATTCGGATGGGTTGCATGCAGTGGCCACCTTTTTGCATATGAGCAATATGGGAAAAACTTTTCAGAGTTGTTGCTAACCCTTTTGGACTTTGTTCTCAAACACAATTTTTTCACGTTCAATGGGTCCTTCTACCACGGCAATGGGGGCAGCATGTGCAGCCTCATACGCCAACCTGTTCCTGGCGCTGTGGGAGAGGGAGCTATTCCTGCCAGATCATGAGATCTCAATAAACCAGCTCCTTTTCTGGGCCCGTTCATTGATGACATCTTCATGATCTGGCAGGGGACTTTGGATGAATTAATGGAATTCATCAGTGTATTTAACTATAATACACATAACATTAAATTAACATGCAAGTGGAATCATGTTGAGATAGATTTTTTGGACATACTAACTAAAAGGAACCATAATGGTTGTCTCCAGACAGATTTGCATTGTAAAGAGACATCAACAAACTAATTTCTTCACGCCACGTCTTCACATCCTCGTGACACCATCGAAGCTATACCAGCTGGACGATTACTGCGTGTTAAGAAAATTTGTTCAACTCATGAAGATTTCAAATACCGCACGACTGAGTTAAGAAAGAGACTTGCTCAACAGGGCTGCAGCCGCCACAATGTTAATAAGGCCCATTGACGACCACGCGCACATCTCCCCCTCGTGCACAGCTATTACAAACTGTAACTAAAAATAAGGAATTTCTCCTAATGTAAGATTTACGAACACGTATAATTTGGTCAGAAATGAGGGACGCCTCAAACAAATTTTGGCCAATGCTCCTCAATGATCCAATTCTACAGAAAGTACTACCAAATTATCTCGCTATTGCACCATGTAGAGCGCATTCTTTACGTGACGCAATTGTTCAGTTACCTAACAGTGGAAAAACCGGGTAAATGTTTTGGAAAGATTGGTCCTAAGTGGGGTTGTAACCCTTGCAGCGACTGTATTAGTTGCCCTAATATTGAACGCTCTCAAGGTTTTGTTGCGTCAAGTGGGTTGAAAAATGTTAAGATCACATGGCCAATTACTTGCGGCACTACAGGTGTGATCTATAATGCAACTTACCCTAAAATGTATATTGGCATGATAACCCGAGAATTGCGCTTTCGCGTAAGAGAACATGTTCGAGACATTGAAAATGCCAAAACAGTAGAGTATATGGAACAGCTGAAGACGATGCCACAACATTTTCACCTACAGAATGCGTGTAACTCTAGACTTCTGAGAGTTAAGGGAATAGATCACATCAATACTGATATGCGAGGAGGAGATGTAAAAAGAGGCTTTTGCAATCACAATGCAAGTGGATATGGAGGCTTAAGACAACACAACCAAGGGGTCTCAATGAGAACATTGGTGTTGCTGCATTTCTCAGACTGTTACGAAAGCTTTTAGTTGGGTATTTTTTATTTTATCTTATTTTGATTTTAATCTATATTTCTTTATTTATGTATACAGATTAGATATATGGTTTAGGGTATGTGCACACGCTAGCTGTCATTTACGTGTGAAAAGACAGACTGTTTTCAAGAGAAAACAGCTGCCTCGTTTCACACGTAAATGCTCCTCCTCGCATTTTGCGAGGCGTCTGAGACGCTCGTAAATCTTGAGCTGTGCTTCATTGAGTTCAATGAAGAACAGCTCAAATTACTTGGCAAAGAAGTGCCCTGCACTACTTTGCCGAGGCAGTCCATTTACGCGTCGTTTGACAGCTGTCAAACGACGACGCGTAAATTACAGGTTGTCTGCACAGTACGTCGGCAAACCCATTCAAATGAATGGGCAGATGTTTGCCGACGTATTTCAGCCCTATTTTCAGACGTAAAATGAGGCATAATACGCCTCGTTTACGTCTAAAAATAGGTCGTGTGAACCCAGCCTTATGCTGCCAGTGTTGACTATGTCAACTGTGCAATTTTCGGGTTGTCCTGATCTTCATCCTCAACAATGATGCCCTACTGATGATCTTCACAAAAAATAGAAAAGAGGGCTCTGTCTGCAGATCACTGCATATTATATTCTGCACCTTTGAGGCTTGTTGTATTAGATATATCGAAATGTAACTAAAATCTGCTTTGTTCATGCCACTTGTTGTCCATTTTATTTTTTTATGCATAATACACACGTTGTTTTTTTCTTTTTTCATCGCACACACCTATTCACACTATTTTATTTTTCGTTTTTTATTTAATTTATTTTTTATTTTGTCACCATACATTTATTACTTTTTCACTCTTTTACTTACACATGTTCTATATAAACAACCCTTTATTGTGTTTAATATCATTTCTTACCTGTCACTTACCTACTATGTTCAGGTTGTGTGCACTGGATTATTCCTTTTGGCACGTATATATTGATCTTTTTTCACACATTATAATTGATAATAATGTTCCACACGTGATTACTCCCTACACGTTGACACTATTCATCACACAACACTTTGTGTCCATATATTTATATGTATTTGTATGATACATGTGTAATATATCTGTATAACTATCTTGTCTCTCTGTATTTTGGGTTTAGCCTTGCAGACATGAAGTGTATCGCTATTGGACTGCCTGTACAGGGTTAATATCCTTCTGAATGCTTTTCATGCCTTCAATCACTGGTTGCATTCTGATTGGTTGTGACTGTCCAGCCTCCGATTCGTCACCCATGACGCGCTGGGTTGCTGAGACACGTGACCGCGTCAGGTGACGCGCTGATGTGTTTCCGCCCCAGTGTCTCGTTGTTGCCGTTTCTGGAGTCCGGCCATGTACTCGACCACATATTGACACCAATAATAAACAGTGAGTGTATTGATTTTTTGCACTGTATAGTTGTTTATTCCAAACCATTTGGTATTTATATATTACCTACATTACGCAGGTCTGTGCAGCCATGCGGTCTTATCTAATTATTATTTTCTTTGTGAGTCACACAGTGAGCTGTCCTTTTCTTCTGTAGAGTCTTGTGGAGTCTTTTTAATTGTATTGACATGTAGCTTTTTATTGTTATTCCAATAAAGATTATTCCATTTTCTACACTTTTTTTGGTAGCATCAATTTCTTTGTAGGTTATATATTTGTAGTTTTTTGTCTCAAAATATTTTTCTTTTTTTTTTTTCAGGAGATCTTTATCCCAGTCTTTGAGATTTTAAGGAGTCCTGACCAACACCTAGACCCCAGTTAGCAGCTAGAAGATTCCTGCATATACCTAGAAGACCACCTTCAACATCTAGAAGACACCAACCAGCACAGAGAAGGAGATCCTGGCTACAAGAAGATTCCTACAAACATCTAGTAGACACATTGTAAATATTGGTGTGTCCATCCTAGCAGAAAACCCACGACGACTGAACAGTGAGTAGAGAACTTATATGTTACTTCTGACTATATGATCCCAGGGTAAAGGAGCAGTAGTGGTGGCTCCAGAAAATGCTGAGAAATATGGAGAGGCTTAGTAATTCAGTGCGCAGGATGCTCCATATGTTGTGATAGTCATGAGATGGTCACAGCTAGAGAAATACTCAATTCATTATTCATTTATCAATGATATCATATTAAAACGTACTGCGACTGCTATAGAAAAGAGGCAGGGATATTATTATCATCATCATCATTGGTATTGTTGTTAAATTGAACGTAAAGAAAAAGTATTCACTGGCCGACCCCCAGATCTATTGTACTGTAGAAGGAGTTCTGTTGAGACACTATCATGTAATGGAAGTTGGCACTTGAGTTGTATGCTACTAAAGAAGAAGAAAACATTAGGGTATAATGGTTCCAGTACGTATGTGATATGACCTTTCTAGATTCGTTTTCCGCCTCAAAAACCCCCATTGAAATAAATGAGAGACGGAAAAATGCTGTGAACGGCTGCGACCGCTTTTGACGCGGTTTTAGGCAAAAAAATTCTTTCACTTTTTTTTTCCTTTGCCTGTTGAAGGAGATAAAAATAACGCTTTAAAATACGCATAAAGAACCACGTAGAAAAACGCATTAAAAACCGTGTCAAAAAACGCACGTGGTAAAAACGACTTCAAAAAAGGCGGAGCTGATTTTTCCAGGCAGAATTTTTTGCCTGCAAAAAACTCCACGTAAACAGGACCTTAAAAGCAAACAGGCTGGGAGGGTAAAACACTGCATTTTAAAAATGCCAACTTCTCGCGGTTGAGGGCTGCACAACAGTAAATAGACTGGGAGCAACTATTGTCAAATAAATACACCGACACTACATGGGAATGCTTTACATAAACTTTAAGTAATTATACTGTAAAATATAATCCTCTAAGTAAGAAGTATTAAAAAACCCGCAAATGAAACTAGAAAAAGCTTGCTTCTAATGTTAAAAAGACAATAAATGACAAAATAAGAGGATTTATAAAAAAAATAAAAATCTGAAGGGTCAGCATTAGTCTTTAAAGATTACAATCACACACACACTCACACTCCTACACGTACATATAAATACATTACACAGATACATTTACATATATCCAAATTAAATACATACATATATCCACACTATACTTACACATATCCACATTACACTCTACACACAAACATATATCCACATTATGCACACACGCACACATGCACATTACACAGATACATTTACATATATATTCACACTATACACACTAATATTCATATATACACACACATTACACATGAGGAAACATTATTCACCTGGTATATCCCTGCCTCTCCGGTGGTCTCGCCACTCATTAAAGCTGTCCTGCAGTGATAAAATTTCAGCTTCACGCATGTGACTACTGCATCAATGCTGAGGCCAGTGGCTGGCTATAGCAATCATGTGTAGGTAGTTATCATGTCATCACTGCATGACAGCAGACACAGGCCTGCTAATCCTCTGAAGCAGAGGTGGATATATTAAGCGAGAGTGCTTTCTGTAAAGAACTTGGTTAGGATTAGAGAGTTAGGGAGTTGGGGTTAAGGTTAGGGAGTAAGAGGTTTAGGAGGTTAGAGGGTTAGGGTTGGAGTTAGGGTGTTAGAGGGTAAGAGTTTAGGGTGTTAGAGGGTAAGAGTTTAGGGCGTTAGAGATTTAGGGGTTTAGAGGTTAGGGGTTAGGTTTAGGGTTACAGCTTTTCCAGAAGCGGAATCCCCAGCCAGAGTATTTCCGATGCTCTGGCTGAGATTTCCGGCATCTTAAAGTCCCCAACATCACTGTTTATATATGGACAGTGACGTCAGGGGCTTGCATTACAAGGCACTTACCGTCACTTTTCCATATATATGAACAGTGACATCAAGGTCTTTCTCAAGAGAGGAGTCCTCGACCTGACCATTTGCTGCAAAGCGCTTGGTTAGGCATTAGGGTTAGGGGGTTGGGATTTAGGGGATAGGGATTTTTCAAGAGCGGAATCCCAGCCAGAGCATTGCCTTGGATTCTCGCATTACAAAGCCCTTGATGGCACTCTCCATATATGAATACTGACGTCAAGTTCTTTCTCAAGCCAGGGGTCCACCGCCAGCGTGCTTGCTGTAAAGATCTCGATTAGGGGATAGAGGGTTAGAGTTGGGGTTAGGGTGAGGGGGTTTGAGTTAGGGTTGGGGTTTGAGTTAGGGGGTTAGGAATAGGGTTAAGGTTAGGGTGTTAGGGTTAAGGTTAGGGGCTTAGGGTGCTAGGGTTAAGGGGTTTGGGTTCTAGGTTTAGGGGTTAGGATTGGGGGATAGGGTTAGGATTTAGTGGTTAGGGTTGGGGTTAGAGTTAGAAGGTTAGGGTAAGAGGGCTAGGTTTAAGGTTAGGAGCAGAATCCCCAGCCTTAGTGTTTCCGACGCTCTGGCTGAGGAATCCGGCATCTTATAGCCCTTGCTGTGGACATTGACTTCAGGGGCCCACTCTAGGAGTGGAATCCCCGGCCAGAGTTTTGCCGACGCTCTGTCAAGGGATTCTCGCATTACAGAGCCCTTAACGTTATTCTCCATATATCAACAGGGATGACAAAGTCTTTCTCAAAACAGGAGTCCCCGACCAGAGTACTTGCTGTAAAGTTCTTGGTTAGGGGCTACATTTAGGGATAGGGTTTTAGGGGTTAGGGCTTTTCCAGGAGCAAAATCCCCGGCCAGAGCATTGCTGAAGCTCTGGTTGGGGATTCCAGCATCTTAAAGCCCCTAATGTTACTGTACATGTATGGACATGGACGTCAGGGGCTTCCTCTAGGAGCGTAATCCACAGCCAGAGTGTTGCCTACGTTGGGGTTAGGTTTTAAATTAGTGGGTTAGGAAGTTAGTGTGTTAGGGGTTGGGGGTTAGTATTAGAGTCCGGGTTAAGGGGTTGGGGTTAGGGTGCTAGGTTTAAGGGGTTAGGTTTTGGGGATTAGGTTTTGTGTTCGGGTTTAGAGGATAGTGTTAGAAATAGGGTTAGGGGGTTAGGGCAAGGGTTGGGCTTGGGTTTTGGGTTAGCGGGTTAGGAAATTACAATGCTAGGCGTTGGGGTTAGGGAGTTAGGAACAGGGTTAGAATGAGGGTGTAGGGTTGGGGTTAAGGTTTAGAGGTTAGGGGTTAAGGTTCAAAAAGGGTTAGGAATAGGGTGAGGGTAGTGGGTTGGGGTTAGGAATAGGTTTGGGGTTAAGGGATAGGGTTTAGCGTTTAGGGGCTATGGTTGCGGGTTAGGAATATGGTTAAGATTAAATGGGTAGGGTGTTAGGGTTAAGGGGTGGGGGTTAGGGAGTTGGAGTTAGGGTGCTAGTGTTATAGGGTTTAGAGGTTAGTTGTTAGCGTTAGGAATAGGGTTGGTGTTAGGATTTAGAGGTTAGGGGCTAGGGTTGGGGATTAGGAATATGGTTAGGGGTTAGGGTTACAGTGTTAGGGGGTTGGGGTGCAATTTTAAAGGGGTTATGGTTTGGGTTAGGGGGTTAGGATAAGGGTTAGCGTTTAGAGGTTAGCAGTTACGGTTGGGGATTAGGGGTAGGAATAGGGTTAGTGGTTAAGGTTAGAAGATCAGGGTTAGGATTTAGGGTAAGATTTAGGGTAAGAGTTGGGGTAAGAATTATGGGGTTCGGGTGCTTGGGTTAAGTGGTAAGGTTTAGTGGGTTAGGGGCTAGGGTTAGAGTTAAGGGATAGGATTAGGGTTTTTCCTGATGCTCTGGTTAGGGATTCCGGTATCTTAAAGCCCCTAATGTTACTGTTTATATATGGACTGTGACATTAGGGGCTCCCTCTTGGAGAGGAATCCCCGGCCAGAGTGTTGACTACGCCCTGGCCGGGGATGCTCGCATTACAAATCCCTTAATGTCTCTCCATCTCTACATATATGAACAGGGATGTCAAGGTCTTCCTCAAGACAGTCCCAGGAGTCCCTGGACAGAGCCCTTGCTGTAAATCACTTTGTGAGGGGTTTAGGGTTGGGGTTAAGAATAGAGTAAGGGGGTAGGGTTTGGGTTAGGGGGTTAGGAAAAGGGTTGGCGTTAGCAGATAGTGTTTAGAGTTTAGGGTCGGGGTTAGGAATATGTTTAAAGGTAAGGGTGTTAGGAAGTTGGGGTATGGGTTAGGATGCTAGGGCTAAGGGGTTGGGGTTAGGGGATTATGCTTAGGGGATAGGGTTAGGTTCATAGTTTAGATGTTGGGTTAGGGGTAGGGTTAGGGCTTTTCCGGGAGCAAAATTCCCGGCCAGAGCCATAATTGGTTAGGAATAGGGTTAGGGTGTTAGGAGTTGGGGGTTAGTATTATGGGGTGAGGGGTTAGGGCTGAGGTAAGTGCTGTAGTGAGGGGCTAGGGTTAGAGTTTAGGTTTTGGGATTAAGAATAGTGTTAGGATTTTGAGGGGGGTAAGGTTGGGGTTAGGCGTTTAGGTTAGGGAGTTAGAGTTAGTGTTTTGTTAGGGTTGAGGGTTAGGAATAGGTTTGGGGTTATCAATAAGGTGAGGGAAAGTCGTTGGGTAGGGTTGTGGCTAAGGTTTTGGGATTAGGTATAGAATTAGGTGGCATGGTAACGGGTAAGGGTTGGGGGTTAGAGTTAGTAATAGAGTTAAAGGGTTAGGGTGCTAGGGTTAAGGGGTTGGAGTTAGGGTTTTATTGTTTAGGGGTATGGGTTAGGATTAGGGGTTAGGGTATAGAGGTTAGTGGGTTAGGAGTATTAATAGAGTTAAGGGTTAGAGTATTAGGGTTGGGGTGTTGGGGGTAAGGTTTAGTTTTTAGGGTTAGGGGGGCTAGGGTTTGGGTTAAAGTTAGGGGATAGGGTTGGGGGTTAGGAATAAAGTTGGAAGGTTAGGGTTAAGGTTAGGTTAGAGGGTTAGAATTAGGGTGATAGGGTTTGGGGGTTAGCATTAGGGGATAGGGTTAGAGTTAGGGATTTTCCAGAAGCGAAACCCCCGGCCAGGGCGTTGCTGATGCTTTGGTTGGGGATTCCGGCATCTTAACCCCTTCCCCCTCCTTGCATTCTGCGCCCTAATGACCAAGCCATTTTCTAAATTTTTCCATTGTCACATTCGAAGCGCTATAAATTTTTTATTTTTGCGTCGACATAGCTGTTTAAGATCTTGTTTTTTACGACACGTCTTGTAGTTTTTATTGGTACCATTTGAGAGTAGAAGCGACTTTTTGATCACTTTTTATCACATTTTTCATTTTTATTTTTTTCCAAATTTTTTCAAATAAACCTTTATTCAACTTTTTTTTACTTTTATACTAGTCCCACCAGGGGACTTCACTATGCGATCTTCATTATAATACACTGCAATACTTTTGTATTGCAGTGTATTATTGCCTGTCCGTTTAAAACGGACAGGCATCTGCTAGGTCATGCCTGCGGCATGATCTAGCAGACATTCATTACAGGCAGACCTGGGGGCCTTTATTAGGCCCCCAGCTGCCATCGGAGACACTGGCACTCGGCGATCGTATCGCCGGGTGTCGGTGGGAGAGAGAGGGTGCTCCCTTCCTCTCTCCAAAACCACTCAGATGCGGTGCTCGCTATTGAGCACCGCATCTGAGGGGTTAAATGGGTGAGATCGATACTAATATCGATCTCACACGGCAGAGCAGGGACGCTCCCAGCCCTCGGCTGCCTCTGGCAGCTGAGAGCAGGGAGATTTGACGCTCCCTGCTCTGTTTACTTTATTCTAATGCAGCGCCGTGGAATAGCGGCGCTGTAGAATAAAGCCCATTAATGACGGTCATTAAGGGGTTAAAGCCCCTAATGTTACTTTTTTTTTATGTGGACAGTAACCTCAGGGGCTCCCTCTACGAGCGGAATCCCTAGCCAGAGTGTTGCCTACCCTCTAGCCAGGTATTCTCGCATTACAAATCCCTTCATGTAACTCTCCATCAATGAACAGTGATGTCAAGGTCTTTCTCAAGACAGGAGTACCTGACCAGAGCGCATGCTGTAAAGTGCTTGGGTGAGTGGGTTAGGGTTGGGGATAGGGTTGGGTTGGGGTTAGGAGTTTAGGGTTAGAGATTGGGTTAGAATTATGGATACGGTTAGTGGGTTAGGGAATTAGGGGTTAGGGTTAGGGGTTTTCCAGGAGTGAAATCCATGGCCAGAGCCATAATGGCTTAGGAATAGGGTTAAGGTGTTAGGGGTTGGAGTTAGGATTCGTGGGTTCTAATAGGGTTATGGTTAGGTTAGAGGGTTAGAATTTATGCTAAGAGTAAGAATTAGGGGGTTAGGGATTAGGGTTTAGAGGTTAGCGTTGAGGTGTTAGGGTTATGGGGTTAGGGGCTAGGGTTAGGGCTTTTCCAGAAGAGAAATACCCAGCCAGGGAGTTGCTGACTCTCTGGTTGGGGATACCGGCATCTTAAAGCCCCTAACGTTACTTTGTTATATTTGGACAGTGACCTCAGGAGCTCCCTCTAGGAGCGGAATCCCCATCCAGCGTGTAGCCTACGTTCTTGTTGGGTATTCTCGCATTACAAATCCCTTCATGTAACTCTCCATATATGAACAGTTAGGGTTGTGTTGTTAGGGTTGGAGTTAGGAGTTTAGGGTTAGTATTAGGGATACAGTTAGTCGGTTAGGGAATTAGGGGTTAGGGTTAGGGCTTTCCCAGGAGTGAAATACATGGCCAGAGACATAATGGCTTAGGAATAGGGTTAGGGGGTTTAGAATAGGGTTAGGTTGAGGGGGTAGGGTTGGGGTAAGTGTTGTGGTTAGGGGCTAGGGTTTAGAGGTTAGGTTGAGGGGTTAGGAATAGGGTTGGGGTTACGAATGAGGTGAGGGGGTTAGAGTGTTAGGGGTTAGTAATGGGGTAGGGGGTAAGGGCTAGGGGTTATGAATAGGGTTAAGGTGAGGGTGATGTTGTAGGGTTGGCGTAAGTGTTGGGGTCAGGCGGTTAGGGAGTTAGAGTTGGGTTTAGGAATAGGGTTAGGGTTTAGAGGTTAGGGGGTAGAGTTAGGAATAGGGTTAAGGTTAAAGGTTTAGGGGGTTGAGAGTTAGGGGATTGGGTTTAGGGTGCTACGTTTAAGGGGTTTGGGGATTAGGGGATAGGGTTTGGGGTTTGTTAGGGTTTAGAGGTTAGTGGTTAGACATAGTGTTAGGGTGAGAGTGTTAGGGTTGGATTTAGGTGTCGGGGTTGGTGTTAGGGGGTTAAGTGTAGGGGGGTAGGGTTGGGGTTAGGATTTAAATATCAAGGGTTAAGGTTGGGGGTTAGGAATTGGGTTGTGGTTAAGGGATAGGGTTTAGAGGATATGTGCTAGTGTTGGGGGTTAGGAATAGGGTTAGGGAGTTAGAGGTTGGGGCTAGGGTTAGAATGGTAGGGGGTTGGGGTGCTATTTTAAAGGGGTTTGGGTTAGGCGGTTAGGATTAGGGGTTAGAAGTTAGTTGTTGGGGTTAAGGGTAGGAATAGGGTTAGGCTGGGGGTTAGGGTTAGTTGTTAAGGGGCCATATATGAGGTTGGAGTTAGGGGATAGGGATTAGAGTAAGGGGATACGGTTAGGAATAAGTTTAGAGGCTAGTGGTTAAGGTTGGGTTGTTAGGGTTGGGGTTAGGAGTTTAGGGTTAGAGATTAGTTTAGAATTAGGGATACGGTCAGTGGGTTAGGGAATTTGGGGTTAAGGCTTTTCCAGGAGTTAAATCCATAGCCATAATGGTTTAGGAATAGGGTTAGGGTGTTAGGGGTTTGGGTTAGGATTAATGAGTTCAGAATAGGGTTAGGTTGATGGGGTAGTGTTGTGGTAAGTGTTGTGGTTAGGGAGTATGGGGCTAGGGTTTAGAAGTTAGGTTGAGGTGTTAGGAATAGTGCTAGGGTTGGAGTTAGGAATGGGGTGAGGGGGTTAGAGTGTTAGGGGTTAGTAATAGGTTAAGAACTAGGGGTTATGAATAGGGTTAAGGTGATGGTGTAGGGTTGGGGTAAGGGTTGGAGTTAGGCGGTTAGGTTTAGGGAGTTAGAGTTAGGGTTTTGAGGTTAGGGTTGGGGGTTAGAAATAGGGGTAGGGTTGGGGGTTAGGATTTAGATATCGGGTTAAGGTTGGGGGTTAGGAATTGTGTTAGGCGGTTAGGAATAGTGTGAGTGTAGGGGGTGGGGGTTAGGAATGGGGTTGTGGTTAAGAGATCTGGATTAGAGGATAGGGGCTAGTGTTGGGGGTTAGGGAGTTAGGTTGGGGCTAGGGATAGAATGGTAGGGGTTTGGGGTTAGGTTGCTATTTTAAAGGGGTTAGAAGTTAGTGGTTAGGGTTGGGGTTAAGGGTATGAATAGGGTGGGGGTTAGGGTTAGTTGTAAGGGGGTTAGGAGATAGGGATTAGAGTAAGGGGATAGGTTAGGCTTAAGTTTAGAGTTGGGTTGTTAGGGTTAGGAGTTTAGGATTAGAGATTGGGTTAGAATTAGGGATAAGGTCAGTGGGTTAGGGAATTAGGGGTTAGGGCTTTTCCAGGAGTGAAATCCTTGGTTATAGCCATAATGGTTTAGGAATAGGGTTAGGGTGTTAATGGTTGGGTTTAGAATTAGGGGGTTCAGAATAGGGTTAGGTTGAGGGGGTAGGGTTGGGGTAAGTGTTGTGATCAGGGAGTTAGGGGCTAGGGTTTAGAGGTTAGGTTGAGGGATTAGGAATGGTGTTAGGGTTGGAGTTAGGAATGGGGTAAGGGGGTTAGTGTTAGGGGTTAGTAATGGGGTAGGGGTACGGGCTAGGGGTTATGAATAGGGTTAAGGTGATGGTGTAGGGTTGTGGTAAAGGTTGGCGTTAGGCGGTTAGGGTTAGGGAATTAGAGTTAGGGTCTGAGGTTAGGGTTAGGAATAGGTGTAGGGTTGGGGTTAGAAATAGGGTGAAGGTTAGGGGGTAGTGAATAGGGGGTTGGGATTAGGATTAGAGGTTAGGAATAGAGTCAGGGCATAGGGTTAGGATTTAGAGGTTAGAGGGTAGAATTAGGAATAGGGTTAAGTTTTTAAAGGGTTAGGTTTAGGGGGTTGAGAGTTGGGTTTGGGGTGCTAGGGTTAAGGGGTTAGGGTTTGTAGATTAGGGGATAGGTGGTTTGTGTTAGGGTTTAGAGGTTAGTGGTTAGAAATAGGGTTAGGGGAAAGGGTGAGTGTGTTAGGGTTGGGGTTAGGTATTAGGGGGTTAAGAATAGGGTTAGTGAGGGGGTAGGATTGGGGTTAGGATTTAGAGATCAGGGGTTAAGGTTGGGAGTTGGGAATTGGGTTAGGGGGTTAGGAATGAGGTTGTGAATAAGCAATAGGGTTTATAGGATACGGGCTAGTGTTGGGAGCTAGGAATAGGGTTAGGGAGTTAGAGGTTGGGGTTAGGGTGTTGGGTTGGGGCTAGGGTGCTATTTTAAAAGGGTATTGGTTAGCGGTTTATGATTAGGTGTTGGGGTTCAGAGGTTAGTGGTAAGTGTTGGGGGTTAAGGGTAGGAATAGGGTTAGGGTGGGGGTTAGGGTTAGTTGTTAGGGGGCTATATATGTGCAGTAACGTCAGGTGCTCCCTCTAGAAGTGAAATCCCCGGCCAAAGTTTTGGCAATGCTCTGGCCGGGGAGTCTCTCATTACAAAGCCCTTCTCACATCACTCTCCACATATGAACATTGACGTCAAGGTCTTTCTCAAGACAGGCGTCCCCGGCGAGAGCGCTTTCTGTAAAGAACTTGGTTTGGGTTAGGGGTTTAGGGAGTTGGGGTTAAAGGGGTTGGAGTTAAAGTTAGGGAGTAAAAGGGTTATGATTTTAAGGTTGTAGTTAGAGGGTTAGGGTAAGGGTTTAGGTGGTTAGAGATTTAAGGGGATAGAGTTTATGGGTTAGAGGGTTAGAGGTTAGGTTTAGGGTTACAGCTTTTCCAGAAGCGGAATTCCCAGCCAGAGCATTTCCGACGCTCTGGCTGAGAATTCCAGCATCTTAAATTCCCCAACATCACTGTTTATATATGGACAATGATATCAGGGGCTTGCATTACAAGGCACTTACCGTCACTCTCCATATTTGAAGAGTGACAGGAGTCCTTGACCTGAGCGTTTGCTGTAAAGTTCTTGGTTAGCGTTTTAGGGGGTTAGGCATTAGGGTTAGGCTTTTAGGGGTTAGGGATAGAGCTTTTCCAGGAGAGAAATCCCTGGCCAGAGCATTGCTCTGTTTGGGGATTCCGGCATCTTAAAGCCCCTAACGTTACTGTACATGTATGAACAGTGACGTCAGGGGCTTCCTCTAGGAGCGTAATCCCGAGCCAGAGTGTTGCCTACCTTCTGGTCGGGGATTTTCGCATTAATAATCCCTTCATGTCACTCTCCATATGTGAACAGTGATGTCAATGTCTTTGTCAAGACAGGAGTACCAGGCCAGAGCGCTTGCTGTAAAGCGCTTGGGTGAGGGGGTTAGGAATAGGGTTGGCGTTAGGGGATAGGGATCAGAGGTTAGGGTTGCGGGTTAGGAATAGGGTTAAGGTTACAGTGTTATGGTTAAAGGTTTAGGGGGTTGGGTTAGGGGATAGGGTTAGAGTCTAGAGGTTAGGGTTCGGGGTTAGAAATAGGGTAAGGGTTAGAGTATTCTGGTTATGTTTAGGGTGTTGGGGTTAGGGGGTAGGGTTGAGGTTAGGGGATTAAGGTTTGGGTTAGTAAATTAGAATAAGGGGATACAGTTAGGAATAGATTTAGGGGTTAGGGTTTAGAGGTTAGTGATTAGGGTTGGGGGTTAGAGTTGGGTTGTTAGTGTTGGGGTTATGGATTTAGGGATAGGGTGAGGGGGTAGGGTTAGGGTAAGAGTTGGGGTTAGGGGCTAGGGTATAGAGATTAGGGTTAGGAATATTGTTATGGTTGTACGGTTGGGGTTAGAAATGGGGTCAGGGGGTTAGAGTGTTAGGGGTTAAGGGTAGGGGGTTTTGTATAGGGTTAAGCTGAGGGGGTGGGGTTGGGGTTAGGCTGTTAGAGAGTTAGGGTTTTGAGGTTAGGGTTGGGGGTTTTGGTTAGGAATAGGGTCAGGGTTGGGATTAGGAATAGGGTGAGGGTAAGTGGTAGGGTTGTGGATAGGGTGTTGGGGCTAGGATTAGGGGTTAGAAATAGAGCCAGGGGATAGGGTTAGGGTTTAGAGGTTAGGGGTTTGAGTTAGGAATAGGGTTAAGGTTAAAGGGTTAGGTTTAGCGGGTTAAGGGTTAGAGGGTTGAGTTTAGGGTGCTAGGGTTAAGGGGTAATGGTTTGAGGATTAGGGGATAGGGTTTGGGTTTAGAGGTTAGTGGTTAGAAATAGGGTTAGGGGGATGAGGGTGAGAGTGTTATGGTAGGGGCTGGTGTTGGGTTTTAGGTTAGGTTGTTAGGAGTTGTGGTAGGGTGTTGGTGTTAGGAATAGGAGTTAGCAATATAGTCAGGGGATAGAGTTATGGTTAAGAGGTTAGGGGTTAGAGTTAAGAAAAGGGTTAAGGTAAAAGGGATAGGGGGTTAAGGGGATGGGGTTAGGGTGATCAGGTTAAGGGGTTAGGTTTTGGTGGTTTGGGGTTTGTGTTAGGGTTTTGAGGTTAGTGGTTAGAAATATGGTTAGGGTAAGAGTGTTAGGATTGGGTTTAGGGGTTGATGGTAGGGTTGGGGTTAGGTATTAGGGGGTTGAGGTCAAGTTTTTGGTTAGCGGGTTAGGAAATTAGGGTGTTAGGGGTTGGGGTTAGGAACAGGGTTGAGGTTAAGGGATAAGGTTTAGAGGTTAGGGGCTATGGTTGGGGGTTAGGAATAGGGTTAAGGTTAAATGGGTAGGGTTTTAGGGTTAAGGGGTGGGGGTTAGGGAGTTAGATTTTGGAGTTAGGGTGCTAGTGTTAAACGGTTATGGGATAGGGTTTAGAGGTTAGTTGTTAGGGTTGGGGGTTAGGTTTAGGAATAACATTAAGGGTTAGAGTGTTAGGGTGCTGGGGTTGGGGTTAAAGTTAGGGAGTCAGGGGGTTAGGGTTTTGGTTAAGGCATAGGGTTAGAAGGTTAGAGTTTAAGGTGTTAAGGGTTTTGGTTAAGGTTAGGGATTTCGGTTAAGGTTAGGGATTTCGGTTAGGTGGTTATGAATAGGGCAGATGGTATGGGTTAGGGTTAGAGTGAGGGAGTAGAGTTTGGGTTATGGTTTAGAGGTTATGGGTTAAAGTTGGGGGTTAGGGTAAGGCATAGGGTTATGGAGTTAGGAACAGGGCTAGGGTAAGGGGTTACAGGGTCGGGTTTGGGTTAGAGGACGACATTAGGAATGGGGTTGGGGGTTAGGAATAGCATTAGGAAGTTAGAGGTCAGGGTTACGGTGTTAGGGGGTTGGGGTTAGGGTGATATTTTTTTAAGGAGTTGGGGTTTGGGTTAGGATTAGGATTAGAGGTTAGGGTTTAGAGGTTAGTAGTTTGGTTTGGGGATTAGGTGTGGGAATAGGGTTAAGGGTTAGCGTGTGGGTTAGGGTGTTGACATTAGGGTTTGTTTTTAGGGTTAGGGGGGCTAGTGTTTAAGTTAACATTAGGGGATAGGGTTGGGGGTTAGGAATAGGGTTCGGGTTAGAAAGTCGGAGTTAAGGTTAGAGGGTTAGGATTTAGGGTAAGAGTTAGGGTAAGAATTATGGGGTTGGGGTGCTAGGGTTAAAGAGTCAGGTTTAGCGGATAGGGTTAGGTGTTAGGGTGTAGAGGTTAGTGGTTTGGGGTGTTAGGGTTGAGGTGTTAGGGTTTGGGTTATGGGGTTAGGTGCTATGGTTATAGCTAAGGGATAGGATTAGGGCTTTTCCTGATGCTCTGGTTGGGGATTCCGGCATCTTAAAGCCCCTAATGTTACAGCTTATAAATGGGCAGTGACATCAGGGGCTCCCTCTTGGAGCGGAATCCCCGGCCAGAGTGTTGCCTACGCTCTGGCCGGGGATGTTTGCATTACAAGTCCCTTAATGTCACTCTCCATATATGAACAGGGATGTCAAGGTCTTCCTCAAGACAGTCCCAGGAGTCCCTGGACAGAGTCCTTGCTGTAAAGCGCTTGGGTGAGGGGTTTAGGGTTGGGGTTAAGAACAGGGTAAGGGGTAGGGTTTGGGTTAGGACAAGGGTTGGCGCTAGGGTTGAGGGTTAGGAATAGGATTAAGAGTTAGGGTGTTAGGGGTTAGAGGTTGGGGTTAGGGTTAGAGTGTTAGGGCGTTGGGGTATGGGTTAGGATGCTAGGACTAAGGGGTTTGGATTAGGGGATTAGGTTTAGAGGATAGGGTTTGGCTTATAGTTAAAATGTTGGGGTTAGGGGTAGGGTTGGGGTTAGAGTTAGGGCATAGGATGAGGGGGTTAGGAATAAGGTTAGGGGCTAGTGGTTAGGGTTGAGGTTTAGGGTTAGTGGTTTAGGATTAGAGTTTGGGATAGAATTCGGGATAGGGTTAGGGTTAGGCAGTAAGGGATTAGGGCTATTCCACGAGCGAAATCCCCAGCCAGAGCCATAATGGGTTAGGAATAGGGTTAGGGTGTTAGCGTTTGGTGTTAGGATTAGGAGGTTAGGAATAGGGTTAGGTCAAAGGCTAGGTTTGGGTTTAGGGAGTTAGGGGCTAGTGTTTAGAGGTTAGGTTTGGGGGGTTTGGAATAGTGTTAGGGTTTTAGGGTTGGGGTTAGGAATGAGAAGGGGTTACAGTGTTCAGGTTTAGGAATAGGGTATGTAGTTGGGGATAAGTGTTATGAATAGGGTTAAGTTGAGGGTGAGGGGTTAGGGTTGGGTAAAGGTTAGGGTTAGAGTTAGGGTTTTGTGGTTAGGATTGGGGGTTAGGAATAGGGTGAGGGTAAATGGTTTGGGATAGGGGGTTGGGGTTAGGGATAGGGTTTATAGGTTAGGGTTGGGGGTTAGAGTTAGGAATATGTTTAAGGTCAAAGGGTTAGGGGGTTGAGGGTTAGGGTGCTAAGGTAAGAGGTTAAAATTTGGGGATTAGGGGAAAGGGTTTGTGTAAAGGATCTGCCAGGCACAGCTTCGGGGTTAACGCCCATAGATAATCAGTCTGCACCTGCTTCTATGTCTGTGAGACTGACTCCATCTTCCACCACTCAGGGTGGGAGAACCTATAACAGCCTGGCCAGACGGAGCTAGCTCCCGCCCTCTGTTTATTTATACCTGCCTTTCCTGTTCCTCCTCTGCTTGTGATTCTTCTCGTTTGGTTTCCTGCCCCTGCTACAGCTTCTTGTACTATTGTCCTTGCTTCATATTGACCCCTGCTTGCTGACTACTCTCCTGCTCTGCGTTTGGTACCTCGTACACTCCTGGTTTGACTCGGCTTGTTTACTACTCTTTTGCTCTGCGTTTGGCACCTCGTACTCTCCTGGTTTGACTCGGCTTGTTCACTTCTCTTGTTGCTCACGGTGTTGCCGTGGGCAACTGCCCCTTTCTCCCCCTAGCTCTGTGTACCCTTGTCTGTTTGTCTGTCGTGCACTTATTGAGCGTAGGGACCGTCGCCCAGTTGTACCCCGTCGCCTAAGGCGGGTCGTTGCAAGTAGGCAGGGACTGAGTGGCGGGTAGATTAGGGCTCACTTGTCTGTCTCCCCACCCCCGTCATTACAGTTTGTGTTAGAGTTTAGGGGTTAGGAATATGGTTCGAGTGAGTGTTATGGTTAGGCTTAGGGGGTAGAGTTTTAGGGCGAAGGTTAGGGGATAGGGTTGGAGTTAGGGGGTTGCGGTTAGGGTTAGCAGGTTAGGTTTAGAAAGTTAGGGAGTTAACATTATGGGTTAGGGTTTGGGTCAGTATTAGGGGATAGTATTGGGGTGAAGGGGTTGGGGTTAGGGGGATATGTTTGGTTAGGGGGTTAGGGTGGGTGATTTGCTTAAGAATAGGGTTAGAGTCTTAAGGTAAAAGATAGGGTTAGAATTAGGGGGTTAGGTGGCTAGGGTTAAGGGGTTAGGGGTTTGAGTTATTTGATTAGGGTTAGAGTGTTAGGGTTTTTGGTTTAGGGGATTGGGGGTCTTAGGTTTAGGGGGTTAGTGATAGTGTGAGGGTAAATGGTTAGGGGTAGGTTTGGTTTTAGGAATAGGTTTGGTGTTAGGGGATAAGGTTTGGAGTTTAGGGTTGGGAGTTAGAAATAAGGTTAAAGCTATAGGGTTAGGGGTTTAGGGTTAGAGTTAGAAGGTTAGGGGGTTGGAGTTCGGATTAACGGGTTAGAGTTAGGGGAAACGGTTAGAGGGTTAGGAATGGGGTAAGAGTTTAGAGGTTAGTTGGTTATGTCTTTTCCGGGAGAAAAATTCCAGACCAGAGCCATAATTGGTTAGAAATAGGGTTAGGGTGTTAGGGGTTGGAGTTAGTATTATGGGTTTAGGAATAGGGTTAGGGTGAGGGGGTAGGGTTGCAGTAGAGGTTAGTGGGTTAGGGGTATGAATAGAATTAAGGGTTAGAGTGTTAGGGTTGGGTTAGATTTCGTTCTTCGGGTTAGAGAGTTAGGGGGGCTAGGGTTTGGGTTAAAGTTAGCGGAAAGGGTTAGGATTAGGGTTATGGTTAGGTTAGAGGGTTAGAATTTATGCTGAGAGTAAGAATTAGGGGGTTAGGGTGATGGGGTTAGGGTTTAGAGGTTAGCGTTGAGGGGTTAGGGGCTAGGGTTATGGGGCTAGGGTTAGGGCTTTTCCAGAAGAGAAATACCCAGCCAGGGAGTTGCTGACTCTCTGGTTGGGATACCGGCATCTTAAAGCCCCTAACGTTACTTTGTTTTATGTGGACAGTGACCTCAGGAGCTCCCTCTAGGAGCGGAATCCCCAGCCAGCGGGTAGCCTACGTTCTTGTTGGGTATTCTCGCATTACAAATCCCTTCATGTAACTCTCCATATATGAACAGTTAGGGTTGGAGTTAGGAGTTTAGGGTTAGTATTAGGGATACTGTTAGTGGGTTAGGGAATTAGGGGTTAGGGTTAGGGCTTTCCCAGGAGTGAAATACCTGGCCAGAGCCATAATGGCTTAGGAATAGGGTTAGGGGGTTTAGAATAGGGTTAGGTTGAGGGGGTAGGGTTGGGGTAATTGTTGTGGCTAGGTAGTTAGGGGCTAGTGTTAAGAGGTTATGTTGAGGGGTTAGGAATAGTTAGGGTTGGGTTGGGGTGAGGTATCAGGTGAGGGGGTTAGAGTGTTAGGGGTTAGTAATAGGGTTGGGGGTAAAGGCTAGGGGTTATGGATAGGGTTAAGGTGATGGTGTAGGGTTGGGGTTAGGGAGTTAGCGTTAGGGTCTTGAGGTTAGGGTTAGGAATAGGGCTTGAGTTAGAAATAGGGTGAGGGTAAGTGGTTAGGGGGTAGGTTGTGGATAGGGGATTGGAGTTAGGATTAGGGGTTAGGAATAGTCAGGGGATAGGGTTAGGGTTTAAAGGTTAGAGGGTAGAGTTAGGAATAGGGTTAAAGGGTTAGGTTTAGGGGGTTGGTGGTTAGGGGCTAGGGTTTGTGTTAGGGTTTGGAGGTTAGTGGTTAGAAATAGGGTTAGGGGCTTTGGGTGAGAGTGTTAGGGTTGGGGGTAGTGTTGGGGTTAGGTTTTATGGGGTTGGGGTTAGGGGGTTAAGAATAGGGTTGGGTTTAGGATTTAGATATCAAGGGTTAAGTTTTGGGTAAGGCATTGGATTAGGGGGTTAGGAATAGTGGGAGGTTAGGAATTGGGTTGTGGTTAAGGGATAGGGTTTAGAGGATAGGGGCTAGTGTTGGGGTTTATCACGCTACAGAGAAAAAATAAAAACAAAGCGCACATCGTGCCTGAATTTGTATATAACGAAAAAAGAAAATAGGGTCAAAGGTACTGACCTGGTGATGTTATGCTAGGAGCATAACAACCCACACTTGCATTCAGAGGTAACTCTGTCAAAATCGGTTGCCGCCACAGTTCCCAATCCGGAGGTTTGAAGGTACAATATCCGCTGAAGAAATCCAATAAATGGAAAAAACCGGGGAAATCCAAGGGCGCAGCCGTGTCCAGATAAAATAGATTTTATTTGTACATATAACAACAACAAAAAAAGATTGTGTTTCGAAGCCGTACCGGCCTCTTCGTCAGGTCAGAGTACAAGTGGTTATCCTACGAAAACACACAGTTTATATCCAGAGAACATATATGACTACCGGGTTAAATGAGAGGTCAGATTAAAAGGCGTGTTCAAACAGATCATTATAAACCCATAAAAACTTGTACATAGATATATTTATATATATATATATACATTAATAATATATCTGCCAGACTAACATAGAATTCGTTAAAAATGTATATAAAAATATAATGAGAAACACATTAAAAATATTTTAAAAAACAGTTCTATTTAAAAGCCATGTCTAAAAGAAAAAATGTATATATATGCGCACCCTTATCTTGGAAATATGAGATAAGACCATCCCAAAGGATGTGAATGCATATATGCGCTACTTGAAAGATATATAGAAAAATAAATGAATACATAAATATCTAGACATAAAACAGATTCGGGCAGAAGAAAGAAAAAGAAAAAATGGCATTAGAAGTTATCACATCGTATATCTATATCCACTATATATGAATCCGACAAATCCTATTAATAGTGGTCTTATTAGATTCATTCGGACCTGTTGGTTTTAATATTTTTAGTTTGTAAATGGTTTTATTGGATTCATTCAGACCTGTAATATTTTTAGTCTGTAGGAAAAAATATATTGCAATCTATTATAACAATCTAGATGACTGATTAGAGTGTTGGGGTTTAGGAATAGGGTGTTAGGGTTAGGGAGTTTGGGGCTAGGGTTAGAGTGTTAGGGGGTTGGGGTGCTATTTTAAAGGGGATTAGGGTTTAGAGGTTAGTGGTTAGGGCTGTGGGGTTAGATTTGTGGTGTTAGGATTTGTGGTGTTAGGGTTTGGGTTTAGGGGCTATGGTTAGGGGATAGAATTAGGGCTATTCCAGGAGTGAAATCCCCTGCCAGGGCATTGCTGAAACTCACGTTAGGGATCCCGGTAAAGTTACTGTTTATATATGGACAGTGACATCAGGGTCTCCCTCTTGGAGCAGAATCCCTGGCCAGATTGTTGCCTACGCTCTGGCCGGGGTTTCTCACATTACAAATCCCTTAATGTCACTCTCCATATATGAACAGTGACGCCAAGGTCTTTCTCAAGAAAGAAGTGCCTGGACAGAGCCCTTGCTGTAAAGTTCTTGGGTAAGGGGGTCAGTGTTCGGGTTAAGAATAAGGTGAAGGTAAGGGATAGAGTTTGGTTTAGAGCGTTAGGAAAAGGGTTGGTTTTAGGGGATAGGGACTAGAGTTTAGGGTTTTTGGGTTGGGGGTTAGGAATAGGGTTAAGGTTAAAGGGTTAGGGTGTTATGGGGCTGGGGTTAGGGTAATAGTGTTAGGGGGTATGGGTTAAGATATTAGGGTTAAGGTTTTGGGATTAGGGGATAGGGCTAGAGTCTAGAGGTTAGTGGTTAGGGTTGGGGGGTTAGGAATTGGGTTAGGGGGTAAGGGTTAGAGCGTTGGGGTTAGGTTTATGGTTAGGGTGTTGGGGTTAGGGTATAGAGGTTAGTGGTTAAGGTCCGGGTTGTTAGGGTTAGGAGTTTAGGTTTATAGTTTGGGATAGAATTAGGGATAGGGTTAGGGAGTTGGGGGTAAGGGCTTTTCCAGGAGCTAAATCCTCAGCCAGAGCCATAATGGGTTAGAAATAAGGTTAGGGGGTTTGGGTGTTAGCATTTGGGGTTAGGAGTAGTAATAGGGTTAGGATGAGGGTGTAGGGCTGGGGTTATGGAGTTAGAGTTAGGGGCTAGGGTTTAGAGGTTAGGTTTGAAATAGTGATGGGGTTAGGAATGAGGAGAAGGGGTTAGAGTGGTAGGGTTTAGGAATAGGGTAGGCGGTTAGGGCTAGGGGTTATGAATAGGGTGAGGGTGAGTAGGGTAGGGTTGGGTAAGGGAGTTAGAGTTAGGGTTTTGAGGTTAGAATTAGGGGCTAGAATTAGGGTGAGGGTAAGTGGTTAGGGGGTAGGTTTTGGATAGTGGGTTGGGGTCAGGGATAGGGTTTATAGGTTAGTGTTGGGGCTTAGAGTTAGGAATATATTTAAGGTCAAAGGGTTAGGAGTTGAGGGTTAGGGTGCTAGGGTTAAGGAGTTAAGGTTTGGGGATTAGGGGATAGGGTTTGTGTAAGAGTTTAGAGGTTAGGTGTTAGCAATAGGATTAGGGTGAGAGTGTTATGGTTGGGCTTAGGTTTAGAAGGGCTATGGTTTTAGGGGGAAGGTTAGGGTTAGGGGGTTGCGTTAGTGTTAGCAGATTAGGGTTATAAAGTGAAGGAGTTATGGGTTTGGATTAGGGGGTTAGTATTAGGGGATAGGGTTGGGGTTAGGGGTATAAGTTTGGGTTAGTATTTGGGGGTTAGGGTTAGTGGTTTAGGGAGTTAGGGGTTGAGTTTAGGCGATAGGGTTGGGGTTAGGGTTAAGAAAAGGGTTTAGAGGCTTGGGGTAAAAGATAGGGTTAGAATTAGGTGGGTTAGGTGGCTAGGGTTAAGGGGTTAGGGGTTTGAGTTATGGGATTAGGTTTAGAGTTTTAAGGTTTTTGGTTTAGGGGGTTGGGGTGTTAGGATTAGGGGGTTAGGAATAGTGTGAGGGTAAGTGGTTAGGGGTAGGTTTGGTTTTAGGAATAGGGTTTGTGTTAGGGGATAGGGTTTAAAGGTTGGGGTTAGGAATAAGGTTAAGGCAAAAGGGATTTGGGGTTAGAGGGTTTTAGCTTGGATTAACGGGTTAGAGTTGAGGGATACGGTTAGGAGGTTAGGAATAGTTTTTGGTTTAGGGGGTTAGTTATAGGGTGAAGTTTAGCGAGTAGGGTTGAAGTTAGGGGTTGCAGGTTAGAGTTAGAAAGTTAGGGAGTTAACATTATGGGTTTGGGTTAGGGGTTTAGTAGTAGGGGATAGGGTTAGAGTTGGAGTTAAGGTGTTAGGGGTTGGGTTTAGGGGGTTATGATTGTATTAGTGTTAGGGTCTGGGTTAGCGTCTTAGGGAGTTAGGGGTTGGGGTTAGGCGATAGGGTTGCGGGGTTAGGGTTAAGAATAGGGTTAGACGGTTAGGGTAAGTGTTAGAATTAGCGTGCTAGGGTTAGGGGTTTGGTTATGGGGTTAGGGCTAGGGGATTAGGGTTAGAGTGTTAGGGTTTTTGCTTTAGGTGGTTGGGGTGTTAGGTTTAGGGGGTTAGGAATAGGGCGAGGGTAAGTGGTTAGGGCTAGGATTGGTTTTAGGAATAGGGTTGGTGTTAGGGGAATGGGTTTAGAGGTTAGGGTTGGGGGTTAGGAATAGGGTTAAGGCTAAAGGGTTAGGGGGTTGGGATTAGAGTTAGAGGGTTAGGGGGTTGAAGTTTGGATTAATTGTTTAGAGTTAGGTGATACGGTTAGGGGGTTAGGAAAATGGTTAGGGTTTAGAGGTTAGGGTTGGGTTGTTAGGGTTGTAGTTAGGGATTTATGGTTAGAGTTTGGTTTAGAATTATGGTTAGGGTATAGTGGGTTAGGGCTTTTCCGGGAGCAAAATCCCCGGCCAGAGCCATAATTGGTTAGGAATAGGGTTAGGATGTTATGGGTTGGGTGTTAGTATTATGGGTTTAGGAATAGTGTTAGGGTGTAGGGTTGGGGTTAGGGAGTTAAGGCATTGAGCTTAGGGTTTGGGATTAGGAATAGGTTGAGGGTAGGTGGTTAGGGTTATGGAAAGGGGATTGGGGTTAGAAATAGGGTTAGGGGATATGGTTAGAGTTAAGAGGTTAGGGTTGGGGGTTAGAGTTAGGAATAGGGTTAAGGTCAAAGGGTTAGGGTTGGGGTTTAGGGTTAGAGTTTGGGATAGAATTAGGGTTAGAGAGTTGGGGGTGAAGGCTTTTCCAGGATCAAAATCCCCAGCCAGAGCCATTATGGGTTAGGAATAGGGTTAGGGGGTTAGAGTGTTAGCGTTTGGGGTTAGGAAAAGGTTAGGATGAGGTGGGTAGGGTTGGGGTTAGAGTTAGGGGCTGGGATTTAGAAGTTAGGTTTGGAATAGTGTTAGGGTTTTAGTGTTAGGGTTAGGAATTGGGAGAAGGGTTTAGATTGTTATGGGTTAGAAATAGGGTAGGGGATTATGAATAGGGTTAAGGTGAGGGTGAGTGGGTAGTGTTGTGGTAAAAGTCGGGGTTAGGGAGTTAGAGTTAAGGTTTTGAGGTTAGGGTTTGGGGTTAGGAATAGGGGGAGGGTAAGTGGTTAGGGTTGTGGATAGGGGGTTGGGGTTAGGAAAAGGGTTAGGGTGAGAGTGTTAGGGTTGGACTTAGGTTTAGGGGGTTATGGTTTTCGTGTAGCGTTGGGGTTAGGTTTTTGACTGTGGGGCTAGGGGATTAGGGTGTTAGGGTTTTAGAGGGTTAGTTATAGGGTGAAGTTTAGGGGTAGGGTTGAAATTAGGGTTAGGGGCTTGCGGTTAGGTTTAGCAGGTTAGGGTTAGAAAGTTAGGGAGTTAACATTATGGGTTTGGGTTGGGGTTTAGTATTAGGGGATAGGGTTAGGTTTGGCATCAAGGTCTTATGGGTTGGGTTTAGGGGGTTATGTTTAGGTTAGTGTTAGGGTTAGTGGCTTAGGGAGTTAGGGGTTGAGGTTCGGGTTAGGCAATAGGGTTGGGGGTTAGGGTTAAGAATAGGGTTAGAGTAAGAGTTAGGTTTAGAATGTGAGGGTTAGGGGTTTGAGTTATGGGGTATGGGGATAGGGAATTAGGGTTAGAGTGTTATGGTTTTTGGTTCAAGGGGTTGGGATGTTAGGTTTAGGGGGTTAAGAATAGGTTGAAGGTTAGGGGTAGGGTTAGAAATTTAGGGAGTTAACGTTATGGTTTAGGGGGCTAGTATTAGGGGGTTGGGGTTAAGTTTAGGTTAGAGTTAGGGGGTTAGGGTTTGGATTAGCGGCTTAGGGTGTTAGCGGTTGAGGTTAGGGTGAGGCGATGGGGTAGGGGTTGGGGCTTAGCAAAGGGTTAGGGGGTTAGGGTTCGAAGGTTGGTGGCTTAGGGTAAGAGTTATGATTAGAATTATGGGGTTAGGGTGTTCCAGTTAGGGTAAAGAATCTCAGGCCAGAGCGCCTTACATTCATTTTAAAGCACCTGACGTCACTGTCCTAATATGCACAGTGACATCAGGGGATTCACCGGGCTCAGCGCTTAAAGTAGCGCTGTGCCCAGGGGCTACGGGAGACGTATCCATCATTACTCACATAAACATAGATATATACACATTGTACACACATACACACATACATATATACACATTATAAAGATATTTACATAACAAACATACACACTTATACATAAATCTATACACATATTACACACACCTACATATATACACATACACGTTGCACACATAGACACGCATATACACACTATACACATACATATGTATACATATTACATACACATACACACATACATGTTACACATAGATACATTACACACTTACATATATCCACATTACACACTTACATATATCCACATTACACACTTACATATATCCACATTACACACATACATATATCAACATAATACACATACATATATCCACATTACACACATACATATATTCACATTACACACATACATATATTCACATTACACACATACATATATCCACATTACACACATACATATATCCACATTACACCCTTACATATATCCACATTACACCCTTAAATATATCCACATTACACACATACATATATCAACATTATACATATACATATATCCACATTACACACACAAATATATCCACATTACACACATATATATATATCCACATTACAGAAATACATAGATCCTTTACAATATGATTGTGTGTGTAATGTGGATATATGTATGTGTGTAATGTGGATATGCCAGGCACAGCTTCTGTGTCAACGCCCATAGGTAATCAGTCTGCACCTGCTTCTATGTCTGTGAGACTGACTCCATCTTTCACCACTCAGGATGGCAGGATTAGGAGTGGGAGAGCCTATCGCAGCCTGGCCAGACGGAGCTAGCTCCCGCCCTCTGTCTATTTATACCTGCCTTTCCTGTTCCTCCTTGCTTGTGATTCTTCTTGTTTGGTTTCCTTGCCCTGCTGCAGCTTCTTGAAATATTTGTCCCTGCTTCATATTGACCCTGGCTTACTGACTATTCTCCTGCTCTGCGTTTGGTACCTCATACACTCCTGGTTTGACTCGGCCCATTTCCCTTAGCTTCTGTGTACCCTTGTCTGTTGTGTACTTATTGAGCGTAGGGACCGTCGCCCAGTTGTACCCCGTCGCCTAGGGCGGATCGTTGCAAGTAGGCAGGGACTGAGTGGTGGGTAGATTAGGGCTCACTTGTCTGTTTCCCTACCCCCACCATTACATAATCACAAGCCCATATACCTAGTCTACCCTGGTCCCTGACACTACTATGGACCCCCTTGAGACCCTGGCTCAGCAAGTGCGGGGTCTCTCCCTACAGGTCCAGGCCCTGGCTCAGAGGGTCAACCAGCCTGACGCTACCATGGTAGTGCCCCTCACCTCACCTCTTGAACCCCACCTCAAGTTGCCTGACCGGTTCTCAGGGGACCGGAAGACTTTTCTCTCCTTTCGGGAGAGTTGTAGGCTCTATTTTCGCTTAAAGCCTCACTCCTCAGGTTCTGAGAGCCAGTGGGTTGGTATAATTATGTCCCGGCTCCAGGAAGGGCCCCAAGAATGGGCCTTCTCCTTGGCTCCTGACGCCCCTGAACTTTCCTCCGTTGATCTTTTCTTTTCTGCTCTCGGACTTATTTATGACGAGACTGACAAGACTGCCTTTGCCAAGAGTCAGCTGGTGACCTTACGTCCGGGTAAGAGACCTGTTGAGGAGTATTGTTCTGACTTTAGGAAGTGGTGCGTAGCTTCTCGGTGGAATGACCCTGCCTTAAGGTGCCAGTTTAGGTTGGGTCTGTCGAACGCCCTGAAAGATCTGCTAGTTAGTTATCCCTCTTCTGACTCCCTAGACCAGGTTATGGCTTTAGCGGTACGACTTGACCGACGTCTCAGGGAACGACAACGTGAACGTTTATGTGTTTTCTCCTCTGACTCCTTCATGATGCCTCCCGAGGTTCCGTTGCTTCGTTCTTCCACGGAAGACTCGGAGGTACCTATGCAACTCGGGGCCTCCGTGTCCCCCCAACAACGTAGAGAGTTCGGCAGGAAGAATGGTCTCTGCTTCTATTGTGGGGATGACAAGCATCAAGTGAACAACTGTCCTCGGCGTAAGAATAAGCAGCCGGAAAACTTCCGCGCCTAAGTGATCATCGGGGTGGTCACTTGGGCGCACAGGTATTTCCCGTAAATATGAAACATAATAAAATCTTGCTTCCCTTTCAGGTCTCTTTTGGTGGTAGGTCTGCTACCGGCAGTGCCTTCGTGGATTCACGGTCTTCTGCTAATATCATGTCTGTGGAATTTGCTATGTCTCTAGCTATGCCTTTGATTGATTTGCCTAAACCTGTCCCACTCCTCTTGCTAATGGTAATTTTACACAGCATACCCCTGTTTTTGAACTCCTTGTTGGCTCCATGCATTTGGAGCAGTGCTCTGTACTGTTGATGCAGGGATTATCGTCCGATTTGGATTTAGGCCTTCCCTGGGTGCAGTTGCATAATCCCACGTTTGACTGGAATACTGGGGATCTTACCAAATGGGGTAATGAATGCTTGACGTCATGTTTTTCTGTTAATTCTATATCTCCCCCTGAGGAGGTGAACACGCTACCTGAGTTAGTTCAGGACTTCGCTGATGTTTTCTCTAAGGAGGCCTCCGAAGTGTTACCTCCTCATAGAGAATACGATTGCGCTATCGATTTGGTACCAGGAGCTAAGCTCCCTAAGGGTAGGATATTTAATCTCTCTTGTCCCGAACGTGAAGCCATGAGAGAGTATATCCAGGAATGCCTGGCCAAGGGTTACATTCGCCCCTCTACTTCTCCGGTAGGTGCTGTTTTCTTCTTCGTAGGGAAGAAGGATGGTGGTCTTAGGCCATGCATTGACTACCGTAACTTGAATAAGGTCACTGTTAGGAACCAGTATCCCCTTCCTTTGATTCCTGATCTCTTTAATCAGGTTCAGGGGGCCCAATGGTTCTCTAAGTTTGATCTACGGGGCGCGTATAACCTTATCCGCATCAAAGAGGGGGATGAGTGGAAGACTGCGTTTAACACGCCCGAAGGTCATTTCGAATACCTCGTCATGCCCTTTGGGTTGTGTAATGCTCCTGCGGTCTTCCAGAATTTCATTAATGAGATTTTAAGAGATTACCTGGGGGTATTTCTTGTAGTGTACCTTGATGACATACTTGTGTTTTCCAAGGACTGGTCCTCCCACATTGAGCATGTCAGGAAGGTGCTCCAGGTCCTTCGGGAAAACAAACGGTTTGCGAAGACCGAAAAATGTGTGTTTGGGGTGCAGGAGATACCATTTTTGGGTCAAATCCTCACTCATCATGAATTCCGCATGGACCCCGCCAAGGTCCAGGCTGTGGCGGAATGGGTCCAACCTGCCTCCCTGAAGGTGTTACAGTGCTTCCTGGGGTTCGCTAATTATTACAGGAGATTTATTGCTAACTTCTAGGTCATCGCTAAGCCTCTTACGGATCTCACTCGCAAAGGTGCTGATCTCCTCCACTGGCCTCCTGAGGCTGTCCAGGCTTTTGAGGTCCTTAAGAAGTGCTTTATCTCGGCCCCGGTGCTGGTTCAGCCCAACCAAATGGAGCCATTTATCGTGGAGGTTGACATGTCCGAGGTGGGAGTGGGAGCTGTCTTGTCCCAGGGTACCAGGTCCCTCACCCATCTCCATCCCTGTGCCTACTTAACCAGGAAGTTTTCGCCCACTGAGAGTAACTATGAAATTGGCAACTGCGAACTCTTAGTCATTAAATGGGCATTTGAAGAGTGGCGCCACTTCCTGGAGGGGGCTAGGCACCAGGTAACGGTCCTTACCGACCACAAGTATATGGTTTTCCTAGAATCTGCCCGGAGGCTAAACCCGAGAGAAGCTCGATGGGTGTTATTTTTTACCAGATTCAACTTTTTGGTTACCTATAGGGCTGGGTCTAAAAATATTAAGGCTGATGCACTGTCGCATAGCTTCATGGTCAGCCCTCCTTTGGAGGAAGATCCTGCTTGTATTTTGCCTCCAGGTATAATCATTTCCTCTATTGATTCTGATTTAGTCTCTGAAATTGCGGCTGATCAAGGTTCAGCTCCCGGGAACCTGTCTAAGAAAAAGCTGTTTGTTCCCCTGCAATTCCGGCTAAGGGTACTTAGGGAAAATCATGACTCCACACTATCTGGTCATCCAGGCATCCTGGGTACCAAGCACCTCATTGCCAGAAACTATTGGTGGCCTGGGTTGCCTAAAAACGTTAAGGCCTACGTCGCCGTTTGTGCTAGGTCCAAGACTTCCAGGTCCCGACCAGCGGGCTTACTACGTTCTTTGCCCATTCCCCAGAGACCTTGGACCCATATCTCAATGGATTTGATCACCGATTTGCCTCCATCTCAAGGCAAGTCGGTGGTGTGGGTTGTAGTAGACCGCTTCAGTAAGATGTGCCACTTTATGCCCCTCAAGAAACTACCCAATGCTAAGACGTTAGCTACCTTGTTTGTCAAACACATCCTGCGTCTCCATGGGGTCCCTGTCAATATTGTTTCTGACAGAGGGGTACAATTTGTTTTTGTTTTGGAGAGCCTTCTGTAAAAAGTTGGAGATTGATCTGTCCTCCTCTGCCTTCCATCCTGAAACTAATGGCCAAACTGAGAGGACTAATCAGTCTCTAGAACAATATTTAAGGTGTTTTATCTCTGACTGTCAATATGATTGGGTCTCATTCATTCCCCTCGCCGAATTTTCCCTTAATAACCGGGTCAGTAACTCGTCAGGGGTCTCCCCCTTTTTCTGTAATTTTGGGTTTAATCCACGGTTTTCCTCCGTTTCACCTGGTAGTTCCAACAATCCCGAGGTAGAGGTCGTTCATCGGGAACTGTGCACAGTCTGGGCCCAGGTTCAGAAGAACCTAGAGGCGTCCCAGAGCATACAAAGGACTCAGGCAGATAGAAGACGTTCTGCTAACCCCTTGTTTATGGTCGGGGATCTGGTGTGGCTATCGTCAAAGAACTTGCTCCTTAAAGTCCCGTCCAAGAAGTTTGCTCCCCGGTTTATAGGGCCGTACAAGGTCATTGAAGTCCTCAATCCTGTCTCCTTCCGACTGGAGTTGCCCCCCCTCTTTTCGAGTACACGACGTGTTTCATTCCTCCCTCCTTAAACGCTGCTCCCCGTCCTTGGCTCCCTCGAGGAAACCTCCTGTCCCCATTCTCACCCCTGAGGGGGTAGAATTCGAGGTGGCCAAGATTGTGGACAGCAAGATGGTCCAAGGCTCCCTCCAGTACCTGGTCCATTGGAGAGGATACGGGCCTGAGGAAAGGACTTGGGTACCCGCCCGGGATGTTCACGCTGGGGTATTGGTCAGGAGGTTCCACCTTCGTTTCCCCAATAAACCAGGTCCACCTAGAAAGGGTCCGGTGGCCCCTCATAAAAGGGGGGGTACTGTAAAGGATCTGCCAGGCACAGCTTCTGTGTCAACGCCCATAGGTAATCAGTCTGCACCTGCTTCTATGTCTGTGAGACTGACTCCATCTTCCACCACTCAGGATGGCAGGCTTAGGAGTGGGAGAGCCTATCGCAGCCTGGCCAGATGGAGCTAGCTCCCGCCCTCTGTCTATTTATACCTGCCTTTCCTGTTCCTCCTTGCTTGTGATTCTTCTCGTTTGGTTTCCTGGCCCTGCTGCAGCTTCTTGAAATATTTGTCCCTGCTTCATATTGAGCCTGGCTTACTGACTACTCTCCTGCTCTGCGTTTGGTACCTCGTACACTCCTGGTTTGACTCTGCTTGTTCACTACTCTCCTGCTCTGCGTTTGGTACCTCGTACACTCCTGGTTTGACTCTGCTCGTTCACCACTCCTGTTGCTCACGGTATAAAAAAGCAGCTATGTTAAGAAACAAATATAATGAGCTGAATGTTAGAATAGAATGGTTGAGAAAACTTAGCGAGCTTGGTGTGGATGTGAGATATTTGATGAGGGACGCAAGGAGTGAAAGTAGACGTTTATTAGAGGAAAAAGGGAAAAAAATTATATATAGATCAAAAGTTGAGAACTTAGACAAAGATGAAAAATGTACACGATTCTTTTTTAAAAAAAAAATATGTGGTAAAAAGGATGTTTGTAGAAGAAGAGGGGGGGTGGATCAAGCCATGAATAAGAACGCAGGCAGCGTTCGAAACGCGTAGGCTATTTACCTTCATTTACACTCCCAGCATTCTAGGACATCATCACAACTTTGCTACCGATCCTAATTTTAATGGACACAATTAAAACTTAGAAATAGTTTCTTTTTAACAACCACAGCGCTGGATCCACCCCCCTCTTCTTCTACAAACAGTCAGTTATTCGTGTGCCGTCACGAGGACCCGTGCGCAGAGGACCATTCAATACAGGTCCGTCCATAAGGTGAGCTGGAGGCATCTCTCTTTCTTTTTTGTTGGTAAAAAGGATGATATGGATGAATTATTGAATGATAGGGGCTTGTGTGTTTCTGGAAAGGATGTGATGAGTGAAGTTGAAGGTTTTTATACCCAGTTGTATGGAGAGAAGTGGTATGATAAGGATTTGATTAATGAGGTCTTGAATGGTTTGGAAAATAAACTTGGAGAGGAAGATTGGGAGTCTGTGTGTGGTGAGATTACGATGGATGAAGTGAAAAATGTGGTGATGAGTGCAAGTAAAAATAAAACACCTGGGAAGGATGGGATCCCGATTGAATTATATGTGAGGATGTGGGATATAATGGGTGGGGATTTGCTTGAGGTATGTCAGTATATGTGGAAGCATGGTGTGCTGAGCGAATCTATGAAAGAAGGTGTGGTTGTGCTGGTATATAAAAAAGGTGAGAAGAAAAATTTGGCAAATTGGAGGCCAATTACTTTGTTGGATTCTGACTATAAGTGTTTTAGTAAAGTATTGGCCAATAGGATACGTGAGGTTGTTGGTGAAGTGGTGAATGAAGATCAAGTGTGTGCAGTGCCTGGTAGAAATATGACTGATAATTTATTGTTACTAAGGGATATGATTGGGGACTGTATGGATAGAAAGCAGAAATGTTTGGTGCTATCTGTGGACTTTGAAAAGGCGTTTGATAGGATGTCGCATGTGTTTATGTTTAGTGTGTTGTGCAAAATGGGTTTTCCGAGAAATTTTGTGTATGCAGTGAAAGGTTTGTATAGGAGTGTAACGAGTGAGTTTCAAGTAAATGGATTTCTGAGTGGAAAAGTGGGGATAAGGTCAGGTGTCAGGCAGGGTTGTTCTATGTCCCCTGTCCTGTTCATTAGTGTGATTGAAGTATTGTTGTGTATGATTAGAAAGGAAAAATTTATGAGGGGGTTATTAATTCCTGGGAGTAACGGTAAGTTTGTAAAAGTATTGAGTTATATGGATGATGTGGTGATTGTTAGTGAAAGAGAGGCTGATATAAATAGAGCGAGATTGTTGTTGAGTTTGTTTTGTAGTGCGTCTGCGTTTAAAGTGAATTGGGGCAAATGTAGCTTGAAGTGTTTTGGTGACAGGAGTGTGAGGATGGATGGAGTTAATTGTGAGATGGGTGCTATTAAAATATTGGGTGTGAAATCTAATGAGGATTTGAGAGGGAATGAATGTTGGGATGAATGTGGTATGAGAATAGAACGAAAGCTGAATTTTTGGAGACAGAAGTTTAACGCTGACTGGAAAAATTCTGATAATTAAAGCTGTTGTGTTGCCAATTTTACTTTTTTGTGCAGTTGTTTTCCCTTTTGCTACCCGCAAAATTAAGAAGACTGAAAAGATGATTTTTACCTTTTTTGGGGGGGGGGGGGGGGGGGGGTAGAATGGAAAAATTTAAGAGAGAGTATGTGTATAAGATGTGTGTGAATGCTGGTTTGGATTTTAGGAATGTTGAGATATTTTTAGGTTTGAATTATATTAAAGTGGTGTCTCAGTTAGTGCAGAAAAATAGTACGACTGGTTTCATGATTAGATACTTGGCTGGATCGATGTTGTATGGTTTGAATTGGGTGAAGAGAGATGCAAGTGTGCCTGTGGCTTTTAAGTGTCCAGTGTGGTATATGAGGATTGAGGTTTTTGTGAGGAAAAATTATTTGATTGCCGTGCCAATGAGTGAGTTTAAATAATAAGAATGCGGTGATGAAGAGAATACGTATGAATGAAATGCCATGTGAAATTGTAGGTTTGAGGTCTAATGAAGTGCACGGTGTATGGAGTAAATTAAAGGTGAGTGGTATGTGAAACAGTAGCGTGATATTGTGTGGATGTCGCTGCATAATATTCTACCGGTTAGGCAAGTGGTATTGGAGTATCTCCAGGACCGGTGCACCCTTTCCTTATGCAGTGACTAAAATCAGATGTGAAAAGTGCTTTTTACTTTTGCCATTGTTTTTTTCTTGCTGATTGGATCTCTCCTTTAATCCCATTATTTGAAAACCTGTTGGGTAATGCCTTTATACAATGCATGTTGTGTAATGTGTGATAATGACCTAATTATTAAATGACTTGATGAGTAGATTGACACCTCTTGTGTTGGCTGTGTTGTGTCTGTGTTTCTGTGTTTCCTGCACTTCAATTTGGGACAGCTCATTCACCTTCCTTTTCCTCTGTCCCTCCTCCTAGGTAAGTTCAAGAGCTGCACCTGAGCCAGCCAGCCAGCCAGCCAGTCTGTCTGTCAGCCCACAGCCACTGATTGATGCAGCACCACAGTCAAATAGTGGAATAAAGGAGTAGGGGAAACAGCAAGCAGCCATTGCAGCCGCCACAATGGACCTTTGTGCACTAGATGGATGTGATGGAATGAGCTCTCCTCCCTACATTTGAAAGAAGTAAGATTTGAAATTGCAACAAACCCTCCCTCGCCTACAAAGACACCACCAATTTGGATTTGTTACTATGTTACCTGGAAGGAAGTCTAACAAACTGTGCAAGGATGGAGGTTGCAGGAGGAGGAGGAGGAAGAAGGAGGACAAGAAGGTGTCAGTAAAGTTTGAGGAGGATGCCTATTTGCCATTTAGCAGTCCCCTGTCTCCCTCTTGTGGCCTCCTGGAGGCAGCTAGCTGTGCAGGCAACACGGGCACATGTTGCTGTGTTGCCCTCCAAGGCAACACTGAGTGACTGACTGAGCAGCAACGTCTAATATAAGGTTCTGATTGGAACTTTGCGTGTGTAATAGTGGGGCCCTAAGAAGTAAGAGCAAGCTTTATGACATCATAATGGGACCTCAGACAGACAAGCCTGGGCCCAGGCAGTGCTGGTCAGCAGGCACTGTATTGCAGGTGATCGAAGGCGTGAAGGGAGAAGGGGTGGCTTTGGGCATGCACTTGCTGCTGCTAGCGTTTATGTCGATTCCTCCGCTTTCTGCACAGCATTGTGGTGCACGCAAAAGAAGCAAAGCATGTCTAGCTTCCTCTCTGGCCTTTTTTCACCTCCCGCCTGGCTGCTTGTGTGAGTGTGCGAGCCAGCAGGGCCCCATGGAGGTGCCTAGGAGTAGGCTGAATCGCTGCAAGGGGTGAACAGCAGTATTGGCCAGGCTCTGCCAACACGCGCCACTTTCGGGTTATCGCTTCTCTGCCTTTTAGCTACTACCAAGTGTAGTAGTCATGGTGTGAGTCCTGGAGTGATCCAGCAGTTTCCTTTGCAGGAGCTGCTGTCTTATTTTCTGTGGTTTTTACTGACAGTGTCCTATTGAAGAATGGATGGGTTGAAGAATACCATCCGGATGGAAGTGGATCCCAAGGACCATCAGAAGAACAATCTCCACTTTGTGATAGAAAAGATCATCGAAGGTCAAGCTGTGGTGCAGAGAAATCTGATTTTTGTTGTTCAGGACTTCTGGAAAACAGGTGTGTACGACGGTACATTCATAAATGAAGACATTTGCATAAACGTCTATGAATGGCTGCGCAGTAACAAAGATGACCCCATGATGCAAGGCATAAAATGTACGTCTTTGTTCGGTTTGAACGAAATAGTTATCACGGTGCATGTCTACAATCCCTACACCAAGATTGAGGTGCTTGTACATTTTCTCCTTAATCACTGTCAGTATGTGAGAGATAGAGCACCCCAAGTAAACTGCATGGGTATTTTCAACTGAAAATATAAGTTCCGGGTGAAGTTGAAGCATGACCCTAATTACTTAGGAGGTTTTATGCACCCACCTGCAAGTTTCTCTGTGGCAGGACAGCGGGGGTTCATAATGTACCCTGGGCAGCCAAAGTACTGCAGAAATTGTTATCTTTTTGTTCACACGCAGGATGTTTGCACTAAGGGAAGTTGCTGCAGGAACTGTAAGCAGGAAGGGGCACACAGCTAATGAGTGTCCTGTTCCACGTGCAAGTGATATTTGTGGTATGATTGACCATTTGTTCAAAGATTGCCCCAATGCAGCTGCACAGAAGGAGCAGAATCAGAAGAAGGCGGAGGAGGCTCAGCAAAAAGAGGTGGAACGGCGGGAACATAGTACAATGCAAAGAAGATCATTTGCAAGTGTGGTAAGAGGCCCAGCCAGTGAAGAGGTGAGGAGGGATGATGGGAGTACTTCACAAACACCTGTGGCAAGTGCACTGCCCCTGCTTTTACCTCCTCTGAGAAGTGTCGAGGATTGAGGAGTTCACCAGTTCTGTCCATGCGTCTAACCCTTGTAACATAGAGGAGTATCCATCTGGGACAGAGACTTGAAAGAGTCAAAGGGAGGGTGGTGGGGATAAAAGCTCTGAAGAAGACAGTCAAACCTTTCTGGTTCGTAGGGAAAAGTCCTATAAAAAAAAACGCACTGAGAAGAGTGAGAAGGAAGGTGTGAAAACAAGTAACCCTTTTCAGGTGCTGGAGATTGACACTATGGACGCTGACACAAGTGGCCCTGCAGTATGAGGACAAATTATGTGTTTCACTCACCTGTGGTGTTCACATTATGCAAAGAAGAGGAGACAAGCTTTCAATATTACCCAATCGTTCCATACTCCATACCGGCCACAGAGCAGTGGGAAGGTCGAAAGATTAAATGGGACATTAAAATTAAAAATTCAGAAAGTAATGGCAGAAACTAATAGACCATGGACTGAATGTCTACCTATTGCCCTACACTCTGTCCGTATGACGCCAACCATGAAAAAAAGATTAAGTCCTTATGAAATTTTATTTGGCAGTGCTCCAAAAACTGGCTTGTATTTCCCCCAGCAGCTTCAGTCATTGTACTCAAATATGACAGAGTATGTAGGAGCACTACAGAAAAATTTGCAACAGATTCATAATTATGTTTTCAGTTCTATTCCAGATCCCTCTTCCATACCCGGTGCACATCAGTTAAAACCTGGAGATTGGGTTACGGTTCGAAAACACGTCCGCAAATCACTGGAACCGCGATTTGAAGGTCCATTTCAGGTCCAACTGATCACCCCTACCTCAGTGAAACTGGAAGAAAAACCCACCTGGATACATGCTTCTCATTGCAAAAAGTTTTATAAGATCTAACAACATAATGGGGAAGTATTTCTCAGTATCTGTGTTATTAAACAGCATAATGATGTATGATTTTGCAAAAGGGTACCAGCAGCTGGGGGAAGAGGAGTGGGATAATAAGTTCATCAAGTACCACGGTATAGTTACACAAACATATAATTTGACCGATTGCTGGATATGCACACATTCTCCTATGTCTGCAAGGTCTATGCCATATTTTGCTACTCCTGTCTCAGAACAAGAATTATTCCAAAATGATTGTTGGGAGATGAGACCATTAAATATAGAGGAGCGCAATGGGAAGGTCCTAATGGCATTACCCATTGCTGGATGGATACAGTATCCCTGGTGGCAAGCCAACCTAACATCCAAGCCGGGAAATTGGTTTGATTTTAGAAAACAAGATGGTGTCTGGGGAACAAAAGAGATGACCTTTATACAAACTGGTAGTTTGCCTGTAGAAAACATACAAATAAGTTTTGGCAGTAAAAGTTTTAAGGATCAGAAAATAGATTACTCTCTAGTTCGGGAGATTCATAATTTCAGTTGGCACCATGCCGATAAATTTCCTCTTGGACATAGGGGAGATTGTGAGGCTATGAAAGCCTTTGCCGTCAGCAAAGAAAATGAAGGAGATGTTGCAAGTATGGCAGGAGATGGGGCGGATTCAATGTCACTTGATCCAAGAAAGAACATAAACCCCTCCTTATGTAGGCCTATTGCATATTACCAGTGGGTAACTAACAAAGAATCAGACTCTTGGTGTCTTTATCTCAATACTACTCTTTTAACATCCATCGTTAATGCCCTAGTTATCAAACGACAGTTCGAACTTCAAAAAGGAATTTATATAATTTGTGGAAATAATGCTTACAGATGGCTTCCTGAAGGAACTGGGGGAACATGTACCCTAGCAAGAATAGAACCAGCCACCTGGACATGGAAGTCTGATCAACTCTTATATCAGAGTATGCCTCAACATATGATAAGTAAACGTAGTCTTAAGTTTCGGCATACACAACCATTATTACAAATAGGTTGGAAGGAAGAGTTAATGATGGCTTTGCCTATCATTGGTAGTCCAGTTTCTACTTTAATTAGAACTACTCAGAATGCCCAACGTATGGAAGCCTTAGCAGAAGTATTCGACAATATTACTGATTATCTTTTTGATGCTATAAGTGTGAACTCTGCCTATACTAAACAATTAATAGTAGTAGCTAATCAACACACTATGGTATTGGATTATCTAACTGCATCACAAGGAGGACTTTGTCAAATAGTAGGACCAGCATGTTGTCACTATATTAACCCTACAGGAATGATGCAGGTTGCTTATGATATTAAACAAGCGCAAGAAATAAAAGAAAGATATCGTGAGGCTAATGCCAAATCAGAATTGCATTTCCCAGAATGGTTATCTTGGTTGAATCCTCTCAACTGGTTTCAGGGGATAGGGGGATGGATATCTGGTATTTCTCATGTACTTTTGCAAGTTGTTATGATTGCACTAATACTTGTAATAGTAATCAAGATTCTACTTGTTGTTTTTAGGAAAATAATAGATTCAAACTGTAACAATAAACAGAAAAGACCTCCCCCTGAACGAAACGATACCCCAGTTATGATCATGATTGCGCCTATGAAGCGAAAATGCTACACATGTGAAAAGGAATCACTTGATGACGTCAAAGACTGCATCTATTGTGGAAATGAATTGATTTGACAAAGACAAGAATGAACAAATTACTGACATAAGATATATCACATACGTATTTAACAATATATGTATATTTTAACTAACTCTTTCAGTCCTCATATTGAATTTATATTAACAATAGCTAGAGGGGAATGGGAAACATGAGAAAACCTAAGCTCAAGGATCGTCTGGATGGATGTTGAACATCCCACAATTTATGGAGATTAGTATCTCTATATCTTGTGTAGGTAGGACGAACCTTTGTGTTTTTCTCGAAAAGGAAGGGAGAGTAGTTAAAAGGTCTAGCCAAATGATAAAAAGAGGGGAGTAATGTTAAAGTAATCCTAATAGTTAATCAGAATGAACTGTTATTACAGATGTTGTTTTTTAGGAAAGGAAGGGAGGAAAGAGTTGGTTATCATTTCGCAAGAATTTGATGGATTGAATACATAGGTCAGGGGGAGTAGAGATATGGGAAGAAAACATGTTTGTCCTTAGAATTCTCTAGAAGTGTACTAAAGGTGAAGGACTGACTATTTCCAAATGTTACTGTATGTTAGCCAAAATACTGTTTTGTATGATATTTATTGTCTTATTGTCTTATGGTATTGCATGAATATAGAACAAGTATAAATAAACAATAGGAGCCGGGACTAACTCAGACCTCTACAGTAATCAGATACTTGTCTGTTCTGTTTTTGTCTCCGGCCGTATCGGTGTTGATCTACCTTTTGGGAATTGCGTTATCAGTCTTCTGTGCAAAAATTTATTTTTGTTGTATGTTTAGGTTTTTTTCGTTTTTAGGTTGCTCTCCATGAGCTAGAAGTTTTAAGTTAAATATGGGTTTCAAGATAGTTTTACAAAACGTTAGAGTTTAAAAGAGTAAAAATAGACGAGCTGCTATTCTAGAGGTACTGGCACAGGAACGCTTCTCGGCCTTTTGGCTAAGATCAAGTGTAGTATCTGTTCTTATCAGTCCTTGTAAGGGCAGATAGCTCGGAGAACCACTGGGGGCTATTAACACTAGCTTAGCGATCAAAGAGCGTTCCAGACAAAGCCGGCGACGAACTGCGGAGAAGAACCAGCGAAGACGATGATCCAGAAGGGAGAAAACGCCATGGGGGAAGGAGCTCCGGGAGAATGCTGCCGGGAAGGAGAACTGCGACAGAGACCTTCGGAGAAGAGCCGCTGCTGAAGGGGATCTTCGAAGAAGCTCGGCCACAGAAGAAGAAGCTCGACGAGGAACCGCTGGGGAAAAATTTTTGTGGAAGAACCTCGGCCAGCAAGGACAAGCTCGACGAGGAGCCGCTGCGGAAGAAATTTCGTAGAAGAACCTCGGCCAGCAAGGAGAAAATTTGCATAGCTCCGCCCCCTTCGGGAAAAGAGCTATCGAAGATCCTCCCTAAGCGACAGGAACAGCTGGAAAAAGCCATGCCAGCAACCCTGCCACCCAGAAGGAGAAGGCTGACGCTCCAGGCAAGCAGACCCAGGCCAGGACATCTCCTCCTGAAGCCTCCTCAAGCCAACAGGCCCCCAGGAAGCCAAACCAGGCTGCTCCAACCCTGGAGCCCTGGATGAAGCAGACGGTGGCCCTGAAGCTGAAGGAGGTGGAAGGGAGAGTGCCGGACATCCAGACCTTCATGACCGGGATCTTCATTGTGACCTTCGCATCTATCAACATCTGCAGAAGGTACTGGGAGATGGTGAAAGCGGCGAGGCCTGATTCCCCTTTCTCTCACTTTGTGGGCAACTGCTCTGTCCAAAGCAAGGAAAGGCGGGTGATGGTCTCAATGCGGAACCCACACACCCCCGGCAAAGACATCACCACGCTCCTGAAGCGGTTCTGCACAGTGGTGAGGGAACCCACCCATATCCTGAACGGACTCGGCTTCTGGACTAGCAAGTGGTCGGTAAGGGTATGTTCACACGGCCTATTTACGGACGTAATTCGGGCGTTTTTGCCCCGAATTACGTCTGAAAATAGCGCCTCAATAGCGCTGACAAACATCTGCCCATTGAAAGCAATGGGCAGACGTTTGTCTGTTCACACGAGGCGTATATTTACGCGCCGCTGTCAAATGACGGCGCGTAAATAGACGCCCGCGTCAAAGAAGTGACCTGTCACTTCTTTGGCCGTAATTGGAGCCGTTATTCATTGACTCCAATGAATAGCAGCGCTAATTACGGCCGTAATGGACGCGGCGTTCAAGCGCCTGCACATGCCGGTACGGCTGAAATTACGGGGATGTTTTCAGGCTGAAACATCCCCGTAATTTCAGCCGTAACGGACGCCCTCGTGTGAACATACCCTAATCGTCCAACTCAACAAGGATTCAAGCGCGGAAGACGGCCTCCAGCACCTGCCCCAGTCATTCACGCTGGGCAACTCCTACAGCCTCATCTACTACCCGGAGACATGCGGACATGCAGCAGATCTGCAGGAGATGCAGCAAGAAGGGTCATTCGATGAAGGACTGCAAGGATGACGCCTGCAAGAACTGCCGGGTAACAGGACACGAGACCAAAGACTGCCCAAAACGGACAATGTGCAACCTCTGCGGACAAGCAGCCCACTCCTACAAGGCTTGCCCGAAGAGGGATCGATCCTGGGCAACTGTAGCGGCGAAAGCTCCGGCCAGAGGGAACCCCGCCCCAGCCAGAGCTCCAGCGGCGCAGAAGACCGGGAATAAGAAGGGTGGTAAGAAGACGACAGTCCCTCGCCCCCCTCTCCCGGCCCTCCCTTTTCCTACCCTCTCTCGCCCAGCCCTCCACACCCCCCCAGTCCCCAACCCCTGTCACCCCCACTGAGGCTCTCACCTTCTCCTACCCACCCACCTAAGTGGTCCTGCCACCTGCACCTCTCCCAACCCAGCCTCCCTTCTCCCCAGCTCCAGCAGCACTAACATCTTCCCCTCCAGCTGCTGGAGTCCTCTCCCTGGAGGATTTTCCCCCTCTTGTCTCCTCAGGTGCCATCCAGAGGAAGAGAAAGGTGAGGGACAGCCCAGCTGCTGATTCCTCAAAGCGAAAAGTTGTGGAAATCTGCGAAGATTCCCTTGCACAGCAGGAGGAAATGGAGCAGATGGTGCAGGAACTCGTGTCTGAACCTGAGGTCATCGACTTCACAACAGACATCCAGGTGGCTTCAATCCTGGAACAATATTTGGCAGAGAGCCTGCTGGATCTTCTAGACCCGCCAGGCTCCAGAGAGGAGGATCCGCCCGACCGGACTGGTAACTAAGGTGTATCGTTTGCACTAGCCTTCTTTATTCTCCCCCATGGCTGCTAAACTTAACATCTTTAGCCTCAATGTGAGGAGTGTTAGAGATAGGACTAGATGTCAGATGGTGTTAACTTTTCTTTCCAGACAGTCGAGTGATGTTTTTATGCTGCAGGAATGTACTCTCCCCTCTTCCAGGTCTTACCATCATCTGGCCCGTCCTACTGGTCTGGTGGGGGCGACTGTAAGTCTGCAGGGGTTGCCATCCTGAATAGGGGAAGCGTATTTACTGTTGACTCTGTCCAGGAGCTCGTCTGCGGCCGCTTGTTGGTCGTAGACGGTTCCTGGGCAGGAGAGCCGATTAGGCTCATCAACGTGTATGCTCCCCCTATGAAGGCTGAGCGCCTGGAACTATTCCAGACCCTGCGGACCCAGCTCGCCACTAGGGCAGTGGTGATGGCCGGGGACTTCAACTGCCCCAGCGAAGAGGATGGACGAAGTTCCGGCACTTCAAGCAAGCTGGATGTCAGTTACAAACTGCTTATCGAGATGGTAACCGAAGCATCCTTGCAGGACGTTGTGGGCTCCATGGGGAACGGCTCTGTGAACTATTCATGGAGCCGACCCGATGGCTCACTTCGTTCTCGGATTGACTTTGTGTTGACCTCCCGGGCAGTCAAGCAGCATGGGCACTCCATGGTCCCCTGCTTCTTCTATGACCACAGGGGCATTCTCTTCCAGGGTGCCATCGGCCACGGTTTTCCTCCCGGCCCTGGCTCCTGGAAGCTGAATTGTGCCCTGCTGGAAAGAGAGGAGGTACTGGCGGAACTTAGAGACGCCTATATTGTTTGGAGGAATGATAACGTTTTCTTTGACAAAACCTGTGACTGGTGTGAATTTGTTAAAGTTGAATTTCGTTGTTTCTTTCAGCCAAAAAGTTGTCAAAAGGCGTGTGAGAGGAAGAGAGACTTCAGAGAGATGCTGCGTCAGCTGCGATCCCTGCAAGACCTCCTTCAATGTGGCTGGGACGTCAGGAACGAGCTGGAGTAAGCCAAAAAGGGCCTGAAAAGGCACTTTGAGGAGGAATCCAAGCGAATTGTCTTTCGTTCCAAGGTGGAGAACCTGGAGAAGGGTGAGAAATGTAACTCGTTATTTTTCAGGAAACTCCATGCCGGCCACACGCCCCTGAAGGAACTCCGAGATGAGACCGGAAACATGCATTCTGGGAAGAAGGAGGTGATGGGAGTTGTCACAGACTACTACCGAAGCCTCTACTCCCCGAAAACCACTAACCCCGAAGCCGCCGATAAATTCCTGTCAGGTATCACTAATCATCTTGATCCTGCAGGTACGGAGGCTATGGATGTACCCCTGACGGTGGAGGAACCGCTCTCTGCCGCTAAATCCTTCAGACCCGGCAGGACCCCGGGCAGTGATGGTCTCCCAGCAGAGCTCTATGTAGCGCTGGGGGACTTGATCTGTCCGGACCTACTGGAGCTCTATGAGGAGATGGTGGTGGAGGGTAGAATGCCACCGTCCTTGAGAGAAGGCATGATCACGATCTAGTATAAGCGGAAGGGGGAGAGATGTGACCTGAAAAACTGGCATCCCATCTCTCTCCTGAACGTGGACTACAAGATCCTCGCCAAAGTATTGGCCAACAGACTGAAGGTTGTCATCGGACAGATCATCGGATCGGACCAAACCTGCGGCATTCCTGGCCGTAGGGTGGCCGACAGTCTTGCCCTGGTGAGGGAAACGGTGCATTACATGCAAAGCCGCCGTACACACGCGGCCCTGGTCAGTCTTGATCAGGAGAAGGCTTTTGACCGGGTCTCTCACGAATTCATGGGTAAGGCTCTGCGTAGGCTGCGGCTTGGCAGGTTGTTCTGTTTGTATGTTAACCTGATGTATTGTGACATTTACAGCTCGGTGCTGGTGAACGGCTGGAAGACTGATCCCTTCCCTGTCCTTTCAGGGGTTAGACAAGGCTGTCCTCTTTCACCTCTCCTTTTTGTTTGCGTTATAGAGCTCTTCGCAGAGGCTATCTGGCAGAATGGAGAGATCAGAGGGTCCACCGCACCAGGTCCAGGACACTTCAAGGTCAAATGCTCGCTGTACACGGATGATGTGACCGTCTTCTGCGCCGACCAGAGTTCGGTGACTGCACTCGTCCAGACCTGCGAGGAGTTCGGACGCGCTTCAGGGGCAAAAGTCAACTGCGGGAAGTCAGAAGCTATGCTCTTCGGAAAATGGTATCTGCCTTCTCCTGCCTCCTTCCCATTTACCATCAAGCCGGACTTCATCAAAATTGTGGGAGTCTGGTTCGGTAAGGAAGTTGCATCCCTAAAGTTGTGGGAAGAACGCTTGGCCAAAGTCAACCAAAAGATCGGACTGTGGAGCCTCAGACACTCACTATTGAGGGCAAAGCAATGGTCCTGCGTAACGAAGTCTTGCCTGTGCTACAATACACTGCACAGGCATGGCCCCCTCTTGCCACGGTCTCGAGGGCCATTAGCAGGACTGTGTTTCGCTTCATCTGGGGCTTGAAAATGGACAGAGTAAAGCGGACTGTTATGTACAAGGAGCCCCGCAAAGGTGGGAAGGGTATACCTGACATCCCCACTCTGCTGCAGATCGCTTTTGTATGTGACTGTGTTCGTAGGACTCTGAGGACAGCAAACGGCTCTGCGGGCAAGGCCATGTCCCGCTACTTCCTCCTTCCCCTCTGGCGAGGTTTCGGCTGGGACAAGTGGGACAGCTCGTTCACTTACAACTGGCACGCTCCCTGGTTCTACAAAGATGTTGTCCGGTTTGTGAGGGAGCATCAACTGGAGGGTCTTAAGCCCGACTTGTGGAAACCTAAGACGATCCACAAGCACATCAGAGCAAAGGACTCGCTGGAGTCTGTTCCAGGGCTTCATGCCGACACGGTGGAGACTGTTTGGACTAACGTGTCATCTGGCAGGTTGACCAACGGGCACAAGGACATTTCATGGATGGCCATCCAGGGAGGACTGCCTCTTAGGTCATTCATGCATGCCTGCAACCTGTGCAAGACCCGGTACTGCCCCAGGTGCCCCTTCACGGAGGAAACATCTTTGCACACTTTCTGGCAGTGCCCCTTTGCACAGGGTCTTTTGAAAGCCTTGGAACATGAACTCAAGGACTCAGTTCCCAGGAACAGACTGTCGTACCGCTCGGTACTTTATGGACTATTTCCTGGGAGTAACACGGATGGAGCAATCCAGGAGGCCTGGCGCCTTATGAACTGTTTTAAGGACGCTATATGGTTTGCCAGGAATCGTCTGATTTTGCGGAGAGAGAGTGTGTCCGTCCAGGACTGCCGCAGGCTGATCCACAGCCTGCTCAGAGACTATTCCACCTGGGACAGCTCGGACGTCGATGAGGAAGAGGACTGATACTCCCCTTCCCCCCACTCTCCCTTCTTGTCTGTTGTCTTTCAATAAAGCTTCGGGCCTGTGATTCCCCCCCTTCCCCTATCCCCTCCTACCCACTCCCCCCACCCCATCACTTGTCTGTAATGCTTTGTTGTTTGGCTTTAGTGAATGCAAGAATGTTAGTGTAGCATGTGGTGTAATGTATAGCATAGGTTAGCCTGTACTGTGTATTATACTGTCATGTTATGTTTGACGACTGTTATTATTTATTATTTGCTGCTTCATGGCTTGCACTGCGTCACAGTATTGTTTGTATGATGACGATTGATTGTCAATAAAGTATTTTTTCTGGCACAGGAAAGTGCTTCTATTTTTTGTTTGCAGGAATATTGTTTGTGTGAGTTGATTGGAAGTAATGAATGGGTGCATGGTAGTATGGTATGGTCAGGTAGTGTCTTAAATAAAAATGATGGGGTGGGAGTTTTGTTTAACCCCTTCCCGCCATTTCACGTACAGTTACGTGATGGGAGATGGCCTTTTCCCGCATCTCCACCTAACTGTACGTGATGGAGATTAAGCTGGCTCAGGAGCTGAGCCAGCGACATCACCGCCGGGTGACAGCTGTATGTTACAGCTGGCACCCTGAGGTATCGGCCAGGACCGGAGCTAGCCTCCGATCCGACCGATTAACCCCTCACATGCTGCGTTCAATAGAGATCGCAGCATGTGAGGAGTTTATAGCCACCGGCACCCCAGCAACGTGATCGCTGGGTTGCCGGTGGCTGCAAATGCGATCGGAGGGGTAATACTTACCTCCCGGTCCGCCAGTAATGGAATCCTCCTATGCCCCGTCGTCGGCGGGGCCCAGGAGGCTTCCGGTACCATTGGCAAGATGGCGCCGGCTCAGCTTCCGGCTCAGAAGCTGAGCCGGTGTCATCAGCAGTGGGTGTCCGCTATATGTTAAAGCGGACACCCCGATCTAATGCCAGGAACCGGAGCTAGCTCCGATTCCTGGCATTAACCCCTTCAATGCAGCGATTCAATGCAATCGCTGCATCAAAGTGGTTTGTATGCAATCGGCAGCCTTGCCATGCGATGGCAAGGCTGGCGACTGCTACTATGGCAACAGGATGCCTAACAATGGCTTCCTATCTGCCATTACGTTAGCCGATTAGGCCCCGCCCAGAGGCGGAGCCTGATCGGCTTGCTGTCAGTGAACAACTGACAGTTCTAATACATTGCACTACATAGGTAGTGCAATGTATTAGAACATAAAAAAAAACAGTTGGACCTTCAAGTCCCCTAGTGGGACTAAAGAAAAGTGTAAAAAAAGTAAAAATAAAAGTTGTAAAAAATATAATAAAAGTTTCAAATAATAACACAAAACACAATCGCCCTTTTTCCCTTATCAAGTCATTTATTATTGAAAAATAATAATAAAGCCATACATATTTGGTATCACTGCGACCGTAACGACCTGAACTATAAAAATATTATGTTATTTATTCCGCACAGTGAACGCCGTAAAAAAAATAACAAAAAATACTGACATAATTGCTATTTTTTGGTCACTTTGTCTTCCAAAAATTGAAATAAAAAGTGATCAAAAAGTCGCACGTACCTAAAAATGGTACCTATAAAAACTATAACTCGTCTCGCTAAAAACAAGCCCTCATACAGCTCCATCGACAAAAAATTTAAAACCGTTATGGCTCTCACAACTTGGCGACAGAAATAATCCATTCTCTTTACAAAAGTTATTTTATTGTGCAAAAAGTTGTAAAACATAAAAAGTGCTATAAATTAGGTATCACCGGAATCGGACTGACCTGCAGAATTAAGCTATCATGTAATTTATAATGCGTGGTGAACACTGTATAAAAAGAACTAAAAAATATGCCAGAATTGCTGTTTTTTGGTCACCTTGCCTCCCAAAAAAAAAAAGGATAACAAGTGATCAAAAAGTCGCATGTACCCCAAAATGCTACCAATAAAAACTACAGCTCGTCACACAAAAAAAAAAACAGCCCTCATACCACTAAGTCTATGAAAAAATAAAATTAGTCAAGGCACCAATAAGCCAGGAAATAAAAAATATGCAGTTGTGCCGGCCCGAGGGGAACGTTTCTTCTGTTTCAAAAGGCGATTTATCAAGACCCTAAAATTAGGGAACCAGGAAGGGTAGGGCTCAAACATATCTGCTGGAAGCGAGGGTGCCCGTATTATAGTTACATAGTTACATAGTTACATAGTTAGTACGGCTGAAAAAAGACACATGTCCATCAAGTTCAACCAAGGGAAGGGAAAAGGGAAGGAAAAATTTCTACACATAGGAGCTAATATTTTTTTGTTCTAGGAAATTATCTAACCCTTTTTTAAAGCCATCTACTGTCCCTGCTGTGACCAGCTCCTGCGGTAGACTATTCCATAAATTCACAGTTCTCACTGTAAAGAAGCCTTGTCGCCTCTGCAGCTTGAACCTTTTTTTCTCCAGACGGAGGGAGTGCCCCCTTGTTTTTTGAGGGGGTTTTACAAGGAACAGGATTTCACCATATTTTTTGTATGTGCCATTAATATATTTATATAAGTTAATCATGTCCCCCCTTAGTCTTCTTTTTTCAAGGCTAAATAGGTTTAATTCTTTCAATCTTTCCTCATAACTTAAATTCTCCATGCCCCTTATTAGCTTCGTTGCTCTTCTTTGTATTTTTTCCAACTCCAGGGCATCCTTTCTATGAACTGGAGCCCAGAACTGAACTGCATATTCTAGATGAGGCCTCACTAATGCTTTGTAAAGTGGCATTATTACATCCCTGTCCCGCGAGTCCATGCCTCTTTTAATACACGACAATATCCTGCTGGCCTTTGAAGCAGCTGATTGACACTGCATGCTGTTATTGAGTTTATGATTTACAAGAACACCCAGATCCTTCTCAACAAGTGAATCCGCCAGTGTAGCTCCCCCTAGGACATATGATGCATGCAGGTTGTTGGTACCAAGATGCATAACTTTACATTTATCTACATTAAACTTCATTTGCCAAGTGGACGCCCAAACACTTAGTTTGTTTAAATCTGCCTGTAATTCATGAACATCTTCCATAGTCTGAACTATATTACATAGCTTGGTGTCATCTGCAAAAATAGAAATAGTGCTATTAATCCCTTCCTCTATATCATTAATAAATAAGTTGAATAATAGTGGTCCCAGCACTGAACCCTGGGGTACACCACTTATAACCGGGGACCATTCAGAGAAGGAATCATTGACCACAACCCTCTGGATACGGTCCTTGAGCCAATTCTCAATCCAATTACAAACTATATTTTCTAAACCTATAGTCCTTAATTTACCCATTAGGCGTCTATGGGGGACAGTGTCAAATGCCTTTGCAAAGTCCAAAAACACTAAATCCACAGCGGCCCCTCTGTCTAGACTTCTGCTCACCTCTTCATAAAAACAGATTAGGTTAGTTTGACAACTTCTGTCCTTAGTAAAACCGTGCTGGCTGTCACTTATAATGCTATTTATTGTCACATAATCCTGTATATAGTCCCTCAATAGCCCCTCAAACATTTTCCCCACGATGGATGTTAAGCTTACTGGTCTATAATTACCCGGGGAAGACCTAGAGCCCTTTTTGAAAATAGGCACCACATTTGCCCTGCGCCAGTCCCTTGGCACTATACCAGTCACTAGAGATTCTCTGAATATTATGAAAAGGGGGACAGAAATAACTGAACTAAGCTCTTTAAGAACTCTAGGGTGTAACCCATCTGGTCCCGGAGCCTTGTGCACATTTATTTTATTTAATTTAGCTTGGACCATCTCTACATTCATCCAATTCAGTATATCAACTGATATATTAACAGCACTGGCACCGGCTACATCAGCTGCTCTTTCTTCTGTTGTATACACAGAGCTAAAGAACCCATTTAGTAACTCTGCCTTCTCTTGATCCCCTGTGATCAACTCCCCATTACCATTATTTAGGGGTCCTACATGTTCAGACCTTGGCTTTTTTGCATTTATATGCTTGAAGAATTTTTTAGGATTTGTTTTACTATCCTTGGCCACCTGCCTTTCATTTTGTATTTTTGCTAATTTTATTACATTTTTACAGATTTTATTAAGCTCTTTATATTTTACAAAGGCTACAGCTGTACCCTCAGATTTGTATTTTTTAAATGCCCTTTTTTTGTCATGTATTGCCCCTTTCACAGAAGGTGTAAGCCATGTGGGGTTTAATTTGAGTCGTTTATACTTATTACCTGTAGGAATAAATTTTGCACTATAATAACTCAAAGTAGATTTGAAAATCTCCCATTTATCATTTGTTCCATTATTTGACATTAGTTCTTCCCAGTCTATATCCTGAATTGCAGCCCTCATCCTGGGGAAATTGGCTTTCTTAAAATTAAATGTTTTTGCCCTCCCAGCCTGCGTTTGTTTTTTACAGTATAGGTAAAATGTAACTATATTGTGATCACTGTTACCGAGGTTTTCACGAACATTGACATTCCCAACAAGATCTGCATTATTAGAAATGACCAGATCCAACAGAGCTTCACCTCTAGTCGGGTCTTCCACAAACTGGCCCATAAAATTTTCCTGCAACAGGTTGAGGAAATGTCTCCCCTTTGCAGTTGAAGCCGAACCATGACACCAATTAATATCCCGGAAATTAAAATCTCCCATTATCACTACAGTACCCGCCTGTGCAGCCCGCTCCATCTGTTTATATATCTGACCTTCCATCTCCTCAGTTATATTGGGGGGTCTATAGATTACACCAAAAGTAATTTTTTCAGTGTTTACCTCCCTTTCTAGTTCCACCCACAAGGTTTCAACCTCCTCACAGTCTTCACCCACTATTGTCTCTTTCACACTCGCCTTCATATCACTTCTCACATACAGACATACACCACCACCTTTCCTATTTGTCCTGTCTTTACGAAAAAGTGTAAAACCCTGTAGATTTACAGCCCAGTCATGTGAAGAGTCCAGCCATGTTTCAGCAACACCAACTATATCTATATCTTCTTCCAGTATTAAGGCCTCCAGCTCCCCCATTTTGCTTGCTAGACTTCTGGCATTTGTGAACATACACTTTAACTTGCCTGTCAGTTTTTCACTTTTATTATCAGAAATGTGATTTGACATTAATCGGTCCTTTTTATTTACACTGATGTTTTGTAACGAAAGGATCTCCTTATCTTGTTGTCTAGTCCTCTCCCCACATTCTGTTTCTCCCCCCACCAATATAGTCTGACCCCTCTCTAACCTGGCTACCCCTTTTTTTTCTACATTGACCTCCCTCCTCAGCCCTAGTTTAAATACTCCGCCACCCCAGCTAGAATTCTCTCCCCCAGCACAGCGGACCCCCTTCCATTTAGGTGCAAATCATCTGCAGAATACAGTTTGTACCCCAATGAAAAGTCAGCCCAGTGCTCTAGGAACCCAAATCCTTCTCCTCTACACCAAGACTTCAGCCATGCATTTAACTCCCTAAGCTCCCGCTGTCTTTCCTGTGATGCGCATGGCACAGGCAGTATTCCTGAGAATACAACCTTGGAGGTCCTTCCCTTCAGCTTGTAGCCTAGTTCTTTAAAATTATTCTTAAGGCTCCTCCACCTACCATTTATTCTGTCGTTGGTACCGACATGGACCACGACAGCTGGATCATCACCAGCCCCTCCCAGCAATTTGTCCACCCGTTCCACCACATGCCGAACCCTGGCACCAGGGAGACAGCAAACCATTCGGTTGAGGCGGTCATGGCGACAAATTATTCTATCCGTCTTCCTGATTATAGAATCCCCAACAACTATCAATTGTCTTGGCTTGCCTGCATTACCATCCCACCGACTACTAGCTGGGCTGTTCTCCCGGCTGTTAGGGAGATCAGTATCCACTAGGGCTGCCTTTTCTGAGACTGACACCCTCGCATCATCACCCAACCTGGCAATTTTGCTTGGAATGCCAGAAACCGGATCGGCCTTCCTTGTCTTTGACCCCTTTCTACTGCCCCTAACTACATTAACCCAGCTACTTACCTGATCCTGCTCACCCATGTCTTCACCCTCCAGTTCTAACCCACTAACTGCATGCTCCGTGAGCAGCAAGCTCAGCTCAAGATTGTCTATCCTCCTCAGTATTATACCAGGACAACACTTTCCTGCAAAATCCCCCAAACTGCAAAGGTGCGGAGTGTGGACCAAAAGGGGAATAAGTAAAGACCATTTATTAGTGAGACACCGGGCTGTGCAGAAAGGATTGTGTCACAGCATAACACACATCTATGGATTATTTTATTGTTTTTTTTTACCCCACTATACCACCTGACTATGCCCCTTATATACTCTGCCCGGCTTACATGTGCCCCCACATTATAAATGGAAACACCAGTAAGACACCAAACAAAACTACTACAAGCAAAATCCACGCTCCAAAAGCCAAATGGCGCTACCTCCCTTCTGAACCCTACAGTGTGCCCAAAAAGGAGTTTACTTCCACATATATGGCATCGCCATACCCGGGAGAACCCTTTTAACAATTTTTGGGGTGTGTGTCTCCAGAGGCACAAGCTGGGCGCCACATATTGGCATATCTATTGAAAAACCATTTTCACTCTGCAACATCGCGTGCACACCAATTTCTGCCAATCACCTGTGGGGTTAATATGCTCACTACACCCCTAGGTGAATATCTTGAGGGGTGTAATTTCCAAAATGGGGTCACTTCTGGGGGGCTTCCACTGTTTTGGTCCCACAGGGACTTTGCAAATGCGACATAGCGACCAGAAACCAATCCAGCAAAATCTGTACTCCAAAAGCCAAATGGCGCTCCTTCCCTTCTGAGCCCTACTCTGTGCCTAAACAGCAGTTTATTACCACATATGTGGTATTGCCGTACACAGGATAAGTTGCTTTACAAGTGTTGGGGTGCTTTTTTTAATTTATTTGTTGAGAATATGAAACATTTTCAGCTAAAACTACGTCTTATTGAAGAAAAAGGATTTTTTTTATTTTCACTGCCCAATTCTAATAAAATCTATGAAACACCTGTGGGGTCAAAATGCTCACTACACCCCTAGATGAATTCCTCAAGGGGTGTAGTTTCGTGAATCGAGTCACTTTTGGGGAGTTTTCACTGTACTGGTACCTTAGGAGCTTTGCAAAAGTGACATGGTGTCAAGAAATCAATCCAGCAAAATCTGTGCTCCAAAAGCCAAACGGCACTCCTTCTCTTCTGATCCTTGCCGTATGCCCAAACAGCAGTTTATGACCACAAATGGGGTATTGCCGTACTCCAGAGAAGTTGCTTTACAAATGTTGGGGTTCTTTTATTCCTTTATTTGTTGAGAAAATGAAAAATGTTAAGCTAAAGCTACGTCTTATTGGAAAAAAAGGATTTTTTTTTATCTTCACTGCCCAATTCTAATAAAATCTATGAAACCCCTGTGGGTTCAAAATGCTCACTACACCCCTAGATGGATTCTTCAAGGGGTGTAGTTTCCTAAATGGAGTCACTTTTTTGGTGTTTTCACTGTTTTGGTCCCTTAGGGGCATTGCAAATGCGACGTGGTCTCCGCAAACCATTCCTGCTAAATTTGAGCTCCAAAAGCCAAATGGCGCTCTTTCCCTTCTAAGCTCCGCCGTGTGTCCAAACAGCCGTTTATGACCACATGTGGGGTATTGTTTTACTCGGGAGAAATTGCTTTACAAAAGTAGTGGTGCATTTTCTCCTTTTAGTCCTTGTGGAAATTAGAAAAAATAAGCTAAACCTACATTTTCTTTGAAAGAATGTAGATTTTCATTTTCACGGCCTACTTCCAATAATTTCTGCAAAAAACCTGCGGGGTCAAAATGCTCACTATACCCCTAGATAATTTCCTCAAGGGGTATAGTTTCCAAAATGGGGTCACTTTTGGGGGATTTCCACTGTTTTGGTGCCGCAAGAGCCTTTCAAACCCGACATGGAGCCTAAAATATTTTCTAATAAAAAGGAGGCCCCAAAATCCTCTAGGTGCTCCTTTGCTTCTGAGGCCTGTGCTTCAGTCAATAAGTGCACTAGGGCCACATGTGGGGTATTTCTAAAAACTGCAGAATCTGGGCAATAGATATTGAGTTGCGTTTCTCTGGTAAAACTTTCTGTGTTACATAAAAAATAGATGAAAAATGAATTTCTGCAAAAAAAAAAAAGAAATTTGAACATTTCACGTCTACTTTGCCTTAATTCCTGTGAAACATCTAAAGGGTTAAGAAACTTTCTAAATGCTGTTTTGAATACTTTAAGGGGTGAAGTTTTTAAAATGGGGCGAGTTATCGAGGGTTTCTAATATATAAGGCCCTAAAATCCACTTCACAACTGAACTGGCCCCTGTAAAAATAGCCTTTTGAAATTTTCTTGAAAATGTGAGAAATTGCTGCTAAAGTTCTAAGCCTTGTGATGTCATAGAAAAATAAACGGATGTTCAAAAAACGATGCCAATCTAAAGTAGACATATGGGTGAGGTTAATTAGCAACAATTTTGTGTGGTATTACTATCCGTCTTACAAGCAGATACATATAAATTTAGAAAAATGCTAATTTTTGCAATTTTTCGCTAAATTTTGGTGTTTTTCACAATTAAATACTTAATATATCGAGCAAATTTTGCCAGTAACATAAAGTCCAATGTGTCACGAGAAAACAATCTCAGAATCGCTTGGATAGGTAAAAGCATTCCGAAGTTATTACCACATAAAGTGAAACATGTCAGATTTGAAAAAATTGGCTGTGTCCTGAAGGCCAAAACAGGCTGTGTCTTGAAGGGGTTAAAGGCAGGGAAGTATCTTTAGTTAGTTATACTGTTATAGAACAAGGTAGATATATTTTAGTTATTTTTGAGTACAAAAATGTACAGTTATGCTTAATTAATATATATTCTCCAACAAATAAAGTAGAAAGAAATGTTTTATTTGAAAAAATTTAGTTTTTCATTCCAGGGAGAATGCCTGTAATTTTAGTTGGTGATCTAAATTGTGATCTCACTAAGAGTAATGTTGATAAATCTGGGAAAACATTTTTGGATTTAGTCAGTGATTTTAATTTATCAGATATGCAAAAGTTATGTTAAATAGACCCGAATTTAAATACCTATCATGCTGATAGGGGGAGGATTCATAGTAGGTTGGATTATTGTTTTGTTTCGCAAAATGTTATTTCTTTAAGTTATAAACAGCATGGGGTTTTGTTTTCAGACAATGAGTGTGTAATATGTGAGGTGGATGTGGATGCAAAGGGTGTGTATGGGCGGGGTTTATGGAAATTAAATGTGAGTCTGTTAGAAAGTGAGGATGTGAGGCGGGAATATGCAAATCGGTATTCATATTGGGTAAGGAAGAAAAGTGATTTTACTGATATCTGTAGGTGGTGGGATTGGGTTAAAATGAAGACAAGATCGTTTTTCAAAAATGTCGGGTATAAATTTGCTGCGATTAAGAGGGAAAAGTATGTGAGGTTGAATGCTCAGTTGAGTTTATTATACCCAGTAAGTTAAGGGATGAAGGTTATGATGTGAGTGAGGATATATTAGTTATTAAAAGAGAGATTAATGAATTTATGTTTGAGAGAGGTAAGAGTGTTATTTTTAGAGCAAAATTGGAGAGAATGGAATATGATGAGAAATGTACACGTTTTGTTTTTTTCAAAAAAGTGTTTGGTAAAATGCAAAGTATGAAAGTGTTGATTGGGGAGGATGGTAGTGAGGTGAGTAGTGATGATGTGAGTGAGGAAGTGGCAAAATTCTATGAAGAGTTGTATGCAGAAAAATGGAGGGATGATACATTGGAGAGTGAGGTGCTGAATGGGATGGATAAAAATTTGAGTGATGGTGAGAAAGAATGTGTTATGAAGGATGTGACTATGGATCAAGTATGGAAGGTAATAAATAGTATAGCTGTGAATAAGACACCAGGGGAAGATGGACTCCCTATAGAGTTCTATAGGTTAATGTTGGATGTGATTGGAAAAAATGTGATAGAATTGTGAAAATATATGTGGGTGAATGAAGAAATTAATGAAAGTATGCATGAGGGTGTGATTGTGTTGATTCCGAAAAAGGGAGAGTTGAAGGAATTGAAAAATTGGCGTCCGATAACTTTACTCAATTGTGATTATAAGATTTACGCAAAAGTGATAGCCAATAGATGATGTGATTGAGAGTGTGGTTGGGGATGAGAAATGTTGTGCGATGCCTGGGAGAAGAATACATGAGAATGTGTGTATGTTAAGAGATTGTTTGTGGGATTGTATGGAAAGAAAGGATGTGCATTTGGTAAGTTTGGATTTTGAAAAAGCGTATGATAGGTTGTCTCATAAGTTTTTGTATAAGGTGTTGCTGAAAATGGGTTTTCCAGCTGAGTTTGTATGTAGAATTAGGAGTTTGTATGGGGGGATATATAGTCGTGTGTTATTGAATGGTTGTGTGGGTAGGAGAGTGATTGTGTCTTCTGGTGTGCGTCAAGGATGTCCGTTGTCGCCGGTTGCTTTCATTTGTGCGATTGAGCCATTATTGTGTTTGTTAAGGAAAGATAAGGTTGTGCGTGGTGTTCAGATTCCAAGGAGTGGGGGGAGAGAATGGAAGGTAAGTGGCTATATGGATGATGTGTGCGTTCTATGTGATTCTGAATGTACTATAAAGCGTGTGAAACTGTTAGTGTCTTTTTTTGTGGTGCATCTGCTTTTCGTGTTAACTGGAGTAAGAGTGAATGTAAAAGTTTTGGGAGTGGTCATTTGAGGGAGATATAGGGGTGAACGTTGTGGATGGACCAATTAAGGTGTTGGGGGTGACATTTACAGAAAAATTAGATGGGAAAGAATGTTGGGATGATGTGAAGAAGAAAGTGGAAAGTAAATTATGTTTTTGGAGGATGAGAAGTGTATCTTTTATTGGGAAGATTTTGATTATTAAAAGTGTTGTTTTGCCAATATATTTGTATATTGCTTTAGTGTTTCCACCTAATTATATGTGTTTGAGGAGCTTAAATAGGATTTTGTTTGTTTTCTTGTGGGGATCAAAAATGGAGCGAGCAAGGAGGGAGGTGGTAATTAAATCTGTGAGGAATGGTGGATTGGGTTTTCCTAACTTAAAAGTATTCTTTGGGGTAAATATGCGTATTTTTCTTCTAAGAGTAGTTAGGGCAGACTTAAAATATTCTGTTATGTGTAAATATTGTTTCTGCTTCAGATGAAGTGGTGTGCGAGAGATTTACGTAGTACAGTTACGCTTGTTGTGCCTGTGTGGTATGTGTGGATGTATACGTTTCTTGTGAAATATAAGTTGCATGGTGTGGATGTTAGGACTGTGGTATAAATATGGTGAGAGGAAGAGATGTGGGGAAAGTATGGAAGAAAGTAAGAATGGATGGTTTGACTAATAAGCAAAGTGAATTGGTGTGGCAAAGTTTGCATGGAGTGTTACCAGTAAGAATTCCAGAGGAATCGTGGGCTAATCAGGAGTGATATGTGTCCAAGATCTGACTGTAATGGAAGGGAGAGTGTTATTCATTTGTTCTGGAATTGTAAGTATGCAAGAGAAGTGATAAAGAGAATGGGACCATTATGTAAGGAGTTGATTGAGGGGAGTTTGTTGTCTTTTGAAATGTTTATGTTTGGTTTGTGTGCGTGTAAAGGAGAAAAGGAGAGTGTTGTGGTTGTTGTTGCTTGCATGTATAAAATAAGTATTATGGGATGTAAGGAATGTATATGTGTTTAAAAGGAAAGAACTGGCTGTTAGAGATAGTGTTCGAATGGCATTGGGAAAACTATATGTTTGTTTTTTGAGGGAGAAAAGGGGAAATGGATGCAGAGGGGGTGTGGAAGGTTAAGAAATGGATTGATGTTGTTGATTGTTCATCATGATTTCTTTTTTCTGTAATGTTTTATGCAAAGATGTTGCTGTTTTTGTTGACCATTGGAAAAAATATATTTAGCATGTTTTCTAGATGATGATGGGACAGTTTATTCGTGAAATTGTCATAGAACGGATATAGTTGTGTTTGATCGTATTCATTCCCATCTGAGGGAAAGCAAAAAAAAATTTAAAAAAATCTGTTCTGATCAGTTTAATACAGGGAGATGGAAATAGAGCTTGCTCTGTCCACTCCACACATTGACCTGGTATTGCAGTATCTCCAGGACCGGTGCACCCTTTCCTTATGCAGTGACTAAAATCAGATGTGAAAAGTGCTTTTTACTTTTGCCATTGTTTTTTTCTTGCTGATTGGATCTCTCATTTAATCCCATTATTTGAACGCCTGTTGGACAATGCCTTTATACAATGCATATTGTGTAATGTGTGATAATGACCTCATTATTAAATGACTTGATGAATAGATTGCCACCTCTTGTGTTGGCTGTGTTGTGTCTGTGTTTCTGTGTTTCCTGCATTTCAAATTGGAACAGCTCATTCACCTTCCTTTTCCTCTGTACCACCTCCTAGGTAAGTTTAAGAGCTGCACCTGAGCCAGCCAGCCAGCCAGTCTGTCAGCCCACAGCCACTGATTGATGCAGCACCACAGTCAAATAGTGGAATAGTGGAGTAGGGGGAACAGAAAGCAGCCATTGCAGCCGCCACAATGGACCTGTGTGCACTAGATGGATGTGATGGAATGAGCTCTCCTCCCTACATTTGAAAGAAGTAAGATTTGAAATTGCAACAAACCCTCCCTCGCCTACAAAGACACCACCAATTTGGATTTGTTACTATGTTACCTGGAAGGAAGTCTAACTAACTGTGCAAGGATGGAGGTTGCAGGAGGAGGAGGAGGAAGAAGGACAAGAAGGTGTCAGTAAAGTTTGAGGAGGATGCCTATTTGCCATTTAGCAGTCCCCTGTCTCCCTCTTGTGGCCTCCTGGAGGTAGCTAGCTGTGCAGGCAACACGGGCACATGTTGCTGTGCAGGCAACACGGGCACATGTTGCTGTACAAGCAACACGGGCACATGTTGCTGTGTAGCCCTCCGAGGCAACACTGAGTGACTGAGCAGCAACGTCTAATATAAGGAACTTTGCGCGTGTCATAGTGGGGCCCTAAGAAGTGAGAGAAAGCTTTATGACATCATAATGGGACCTCAGACAGACAAGCCTGGGCCCAGGCAGTGTTGGTCAGCAGGCACTGAATTGCAGGTGATCGAAGGCGTGAAGGGAGAAGGGGTGGCTTTGGGCATGCACTTGCTGCTGCTGCTAGCGTTTGTCTGCACAGCAGGAGGGCATTTGTGCATTGCCAGGAAGGCGTTTTTATGTCGATTTCTCCGCTTTCTGCACAGCATTGAGGTGCAAGCAAAAGAAGCAAAGCATGTCTAGCTTCCTCTCCGCCCTTTTTTCACCTCCCGCCTGGCTGCTTGTGTGAGTGTGTGAGCAGGCAGGGCCCCATGGAGGTGCCTAGGAGTAGGCTGAATCGCTGCAAGGGGTGAACAGCAGTATTGGCCAGGCTCTGCCAAAACGCGCCACTTTCGGGTTATCGCTTCTCGGCCATCTGGCTGAGATCAAGTGTAGTGCTGTTTACTTGTAGTCAGTACTGCCTTGGTCTTGGTTGGGAGGTGCTCCGGTACCCACTCTCTCGGCCTCGGGGGATCATCCAGGTTCGCCTGGACTTCACCCCCATGCTACTATTTGGGAGAGAGGCTTAGTCTGGAGAAATGGGCAGCGATCCACATACCTCTGAGTAGGCTCCGGCCGAAAAGAGGATTTGAGCGTAGACGTTGCGTTACAGACGGGTGGCGCAACTATTTTCCCACAAATCACCATGGATACGGATCCAGGTGATATACCGGCGTATGCCCAGATTAAAAACACAATTCAAATTATTTTATCAGAGGACCTGCGGCTTGAAGTTCGTGGTGGAGACCGTGCTTTTTGACATTTTCAACATCCAGAAGAGAGAGATTTTGGCGGAGCAGGATTATCCGAGGAGAAGAACTTACGACATCATATTTGTACAGAATGGAGTATTCCGAGATCTGCTGGCGGCTTATTTGGTAAAAACTGACCCGAGACTGGACGGTGTTAATTTTTATGAGCATGTGTTGGACATCACTAAAATGATTGTATTTAAGTTGTACTGCCCTTTCGCCGATATAAAAGATGTGAAGTCCTTCTTATCCCCCTATTTTAAAACCATAAAATGTATTGGCAAAGTGATGAATGAGGTCGGAGTATGGACCTCCAAGTGGAGATTCCTAGTCACTTGTTTTAAAGATGCCAGTTTTACAGGAGGGATAATGTTGCCGCCAGCACATTTTAAATTAGGAGATATGGCAGGAGACTTTTATTTTTCAGGAATGCCTACATTCTGTAGAAAATGTCAAAAGTACGGTCACACCAATGAGTTTTGCGATGGCACCTGTAGGAACTGCGGCAGCTCTGAGCACGAGGCCAAAACTTGCCCTCTGGGGAAAAGGTGTCGGTTTTGCAACCGAGTTGGTAATCTTTTTGCTACTTGTCCCCACAGATTACAAGAGTCGGAACAACCCGAGGCCCGGCCGAGGTGTCCAAAGCAGCCAGCAGGCCAGACCACGGCCCCAGAAGGTGAGGAATCCCAAGGAGATGGAAATGATGAGATGGATACCTCCAGCAGACCCCCCCCAAACAGGTGACCCCCAAAGAGCAGAGGCGGCAGAAGCAAAGAGCCAGTGATCAGCGGATGAAAAAGCCCCCTCAGGAAATCTGAGGAGACGGGTAGTTCGGATGAAGCTGATCCGCCTGGGCCACAAGAGATGCTGGGTCAGCCTGTACCCGAGGCAGAGGACCCAGGTGGAGCAGGCGGAGCTGCAGCGCGATCTAAAAGACATAGGGCATACTCGGAGGTGGCAGCGGGGGTGCCGATGGGAGTACCTGCCAAGGCAAGGGCAGGGAAACCAGTGGATGTGCCCCCGAAAGCACCAGCTAAAGTTACCCTCCCCTTCCAGTCAGTTGGGGGAAGCCGGAACAGCCGCCTCCGAGGAGACGTGTAGCGCCCATGGCCGCGGGCCGTCGGGTACACTCACCTCCCGACGCCCGCAGCCATGGATCTGTGAGCGCTGGCCTCCGTCTCCCTCCTAGGAGATGCCAGCGCTCACTTCCGCTCCGTCCGGCCGGGTCCCGTAGGGTGCGTGCGCACGCTCGCGCCCGCTCTTAACCCCTTCCCACCGGATCACGTATATAAACGTCATTAAAATCGGTGGCTTACCGCCTTTTCACGTAAATATACGTCATGGAGATGAAGCTGGCTCAGGAGCTGAGCCAGCGACATCACCACCGGGTGACAGCTGTATGTTACAGCTGGCACCCTAAGGTATCGGCCAGGACCGGAGCTAGCCTCCGATCCGACCGATTAACCCCTCACATGCTGCGTTCAATAGAGATCGCAGCATGTGAGGAGTTTATAGCCACCGGCACCCCAGCAACGTGATCGCTGGGTTGCCGGTGGCTGCAAAGGCGATCGGAGGGCTAATGCTTACCTCCCGATCAGCCTGTAACGGAATCCTCCTATGCCCCGTCGTCGGCGGGGCCCAGGAGGCTTCCGGTACAATCGGCAAGATGGCGCCGGCTCAGCTTCCGGCTCAGAAGCTGAGCCGGCGTCATCAGCAGTGGGTGTCCGCTGTATGTTACAGCGGACACCCCGATCTATCGCCAGGAACCGGAGCTAGCTCCGATTCCTGGCATTAACCCCTTCGATGCAGCGATCCATTGTGATCGCTGCATCCTAGAGGTTTGTAGAAAATCGGCAGCCTTGCCATGCGATGGCAAGGCTGGCGACTGCTACCATGGCAACAGGAGCCCTAACAATGGACTCCTGTCCGCCATTACGTAAGCTGATTAGGCCCCGCCCAGAGGCGGAGCCTAATCGGCTTGCTGTCAGTGAACAACTGACAGTTCCAATACATTGCACTACATAGGTAGTGCAATGTATTAGAACATCAAACAAATAGTTGGACATTCAAGTCCCCTAGTGGGACTAAAGAAAAGTGTAAAAAAAGTAAAAATAAAAGTTGGAAAACATACAATAAAAGTTTCAAATAATAACACAAAACACAATCGCCCTTTTTCCCTTATAAGTCATTTATTATTGAAAAAAATAATAAAGCCATACATATTTGGTATCGCAGCGATCGTAACGACCTGAACTATAAAAATATTATGTTATTTATCCAGCGCAGTGAACGCCGTAAAAAAAAACCTCAAAAACACTGCCATAATTACTGTTTTTTTGGTCACTGTCTTCCAAAAATTGAAATAAAAAGTGATCAAAAAGTCGCATGTATCCAAAAATGGTACCGATAAAATCTATACCTCGTCTCGCAAAAAAAAACAAGCCCTCACACAGCTCCATCGACGAAAAAATGTAAAAGTTATGGCTCTCACAACTTGGCGACAGAAAAAATACATTCTCTTTCCAAAAGTAATTTTATTGTGCAAAAAGTTATAAAAAAGTTCTATAAATTTGGTATCGCCGGAATCGTACTGACCCGCAGAATAAAGGTAACATGTAGTTTATAATGTACGGTGAACGGTGTATATAAAAAAAAAAGTGGCACAAGCTGGGCATGACATTTGACACTGAATTGGCATATCTAGGGAAACTATTTAATTTGTACCTTCCGCAGCGCAATCATTTATGGAAAAGACACGTGGGGTGAAAATGCTCACTACACCTCTTAATGAATGCCTTGAGGGGTGCAGTTTCCAAAATGGGGTCACTTCTCAGGGGTTTCTTTTATTATTTCACATCAAAGCCTCTGCAATTGTGAACCAATACTTTATAAGTCGCCAAATTAGGCCTCAATTTTACATGGTAAGCTTTCACTCCTGAGCCCTGTCGAATGTCCAGGCAAAAGATTAGGGCCACATGTAGGGTGATTCTAAAACAGGGAAACACTGCATAATAATTGAGAGCTGTCTTGTTATGGTGGCACAAGCCGGGCACCACATATTGGCGTATCTAAGGAAAAATTCCCATTTTCATTCTCCCACATCGTGTGCACACGAATTTCTGCAAAACACCTGTGGGGTTAACATGCTCACTACACCCCTAGGTGAATACCTTGAGGGTGTTGTTTCCAAAATGGGGTCACTTCTGGGGGGGATCCACTGTTTTGGTCCAACAGGGACTTTGCAAATGCAACATAGCGACCAGAAACCAAATGCAGCAAAATCTGTACACCAAAAGCAAATGCCGCTCCTTCCCTTCTGAGCCCTGCCGTGTGCCCAAGCAGCATTTTACGACCACGTGTGGGGTATTGCCGTACTCCAGAGAAGTTGCTTTACAAGCGTTGGGGTTCTTTTTTTCCTTTATTTGTTGAGAAAATTAAAAATTTGGAGCTAAAGCTACGTCTTATTGAAGAAAAAAGATTTTTTTTATTTTCACTGCCCAATTCTAATAAAATCTATGAAACACCTGTGGCGGCAAAATGCTCACTACACCCCTAGATGGATTCCTCAATGGGTGTAGTTTTCTCAATGGAGTCACTTTTTTGGCGTTTTCACATTTTGGGACCTCAGGGGCTTTGCAAATGCGACATGGCCTCCACAAACCATTCCTGCTAAATTTGAGCTCCAAAAGCCAAATGGCGCTCTTTCCCTTCTAAGCTCCGCCGTGTGTCCAAACATCCGTTTATAACCACATGTGGGGTATTGTTTTACTCGGGAGAAATTGCTTTACAAATGTTGTGGTGCTTTTTCTCCTTTAGTCCTCGTGGAAATTAGAAAAAATTAGCTAAACCTACATAATCTTTGAAAGAATGACGATTTTTATTTTCACGGCCTACTTCCAATAATTTCTGCAAAAAACCTGCGGGGTCAAAATGCTCACTATACCCCTAGATAATTTCCTCAAGGGGTGTAGTTTCCAAAATGGGGTCACTTTTGGTGGCTTTCCACTGTTTTGGCACCGAAAGAGCCCTTGAAACCTGACATGGAGCCTAAAATATTTTCTAATAAAAAGGAGGCCCAAAATCCACCAGGTGTTCCTTTGCTTCTGAGGCCGGTGCTTCAGTCCATTACCACACTAGGGCCACATGTGGGATATTTCTAAAAACTGCAGAATCTGGGCAATAAATATTGAGTTGCGTTTCTCTGGTAAAAACTTCTGTGTTACAAAAAAAATAGAATAAAAATGAATTTCTGCAAAAAAAAAATGAAATTTGAAAATTTCACCTCTACGTTGCTTTAATTCCTGTGAAACGTTTAAAGGGTTAAGAAACTTTCTAAATGCTGTTTTGAATACTTTGAGGGGTGAAGATTTTAAAATGGGGTGACTTTTTGGCGGTTTCTAATATATAAGGCCCTAAAAGCCGCTTCACAACTGAACTGGCCCCTGTAAAAATAGCCTTTTGAAATTTTCTTGAAAATGTGAGAAATTGCTGCTAAAGTTCTAAGCCTTGTAACGTCCTAGAAAAATAAAAGGATGTTCAAAAAACGATGCCAATCTAAAGTAGACATATGGGGGATGTTAATTAGCAACAATTTTGTGTGGTATTACTATCTGTCTTACAAGCAGATACATTTACATTTAGAAAAATGCTAATTTTTGCAATTTTTCACCAAATTTTGGTGTTTTTCACTGGTAAATATTGAATTTATCGACCACATTTTTCCACTATCATAAAGTCCAATGTGTCACGAGAAAACAATCTCAGAATCACTTTGATAGGTAAAAGCGTTCCGGAGTTATTACCACATAAAGTGAAATATGTCAGATTTGAAAAAATGGGTCTGGTCCTGAAGGCCAAAATGAGCTTGGTCCTGAAGGGGTTAAAGGGCCAGCGCGCGCACATGAAAACAATGTTCATTAACCCACATGATTTCCTGCCCTATAAGAATGCCCCAGCCCTTCTGATCCTTGCCTGAGCGTTGTTAGTCTTTCCCTGTCTGTCTCGCAAATGGTCCCTTAGTGTCTCCCGTTCCAGCTGTTACCCGTGCCCTGTTACCGTTCCTGTATTCCACATTGTTCCTGTGCCTACCCGTGTTCAAGTGCCATCTGCCACGTCAAGTGCCATCTGCCACGTCAAGTGCCATCTGCTCATCGGATACTGCCCGCCACGTCTGGCGCCACTTTCCGCACCTGCCTCCATCCGTGCTGAAGCCAGAGTCACCGTCCGGACTATTTCAGGTACCTAAGCATTACTGTCTGCTATCTTACTTTCACATAGACTGTGACCTGATCAGCTGCCTCCCCGCTACGGCGGAGCGGCCTAGTGGGTCCACAAACCCAGTGTCCGTGACAGTACGCTCAGGCCATGGAACCCGCTGGCCAGCCCAAGACCCCAGTACAGAAGATTCAGACAGAGATGCATGACCTACGCACTCGTCAGGATCAACTCCTTGAGGCGGTGAATTCTATTCTGGTCCGCCTGGATCTACTCGCTGTTCCACCCCCGGTTCTTCCTCCAGAAGCTGTTGCCGTGCCACTGCCTGTTGCTCCCCCTGTTTGTTCCGGATCCTCAGTTCCTCTGCCTCTTCCTCCTCGCTATGACGGTGACCCCAGAGCATGCAGAGGATTTCTCAATCAATGCACGGTGCATTTTAGGCTACGGCCTCATCTCTTCCCCTCCAAGGAGGCTAAAGTAGCGTTCATTATCTCCCTCCTCGCATGGGCAAACCCCATTTTGGAGCAACAAGGACCTGTATCCGCGGACCTAGCCTTGTTCCTGCAGTCCTTTCGTGCCGTTTTCGAGGAGCCGGGTCGAACATCCTCTGCCGCAGCCACTCAGTTGACCCTCAAGCAAGAAGGCTCCACAGTAGGGGAGTATTCGATCTCCCTAGCAGCCGAGCTGGCATGGAACAATGAGGCACTGGTGGCGACCTTCTGGCAGGGACTGTCCTCTCACATCAAGGACGAACTGGCAGCCCGCGACCTTCCTTCTACCTTGGATGCCCTCATCCTGTTAGCCACCCGGGTTGATATGAGAATCCGGGAGCGCTCTCAAGAGGTTCGTCAGGAGAGCCGGGCCCACAGACCTGCACCCCCTGCCCAGAGACCACAATTGTCCACTCCTAGTGCGCTACCTGAGGAACCCATGCAAGTAGACAGAGTCCGGTTATATGAACAGGAGAAGCAGCGCAGACGCTCCTCTGGACTTTGCATGTATTGCGGCCTCAAGGGTCATTTTGTGCGTCAATGCCCACAGAAACCGGGAAACTCCAGTACCTAGGGTTGGTTGGAGAGGCAACTCTAGGTGGAACGTCTCCAAACGTTAAAACCTCTTCCAAATTATCGATACCTGTGGCCATCGTCACCGGACAGGCATCACATCCTTCCTCCGCCTATCTTGACTCTGGAGCGGCTGCTAATTTTATCCACCAAGATCTAGTGGATCGGTTTCAACTACCCACAGTCCGTCTGGAGAGACCCCTGGCAGTTGCCTCTGTGAATGGTCTACCGCTGCCTGATCCAATCATGCTCATCACTGAGCCGGTGACATTACGGGTCGGAGCTCTTCACTCAGAACAGATCTCCTTCCTGGTACTACCCAAGGCTATCAATCCTATCCTGCTGGGTCTGCCATGGCTCCGTCTACACGCCCCGACACTCGACTGGAGTTCTGGAGAAGTTCTTCAATGGGGTTCCAGATGCCATAGCCATTGCCTGTCACAAGTCCGTCCTGTTGTGCCCCCTCTGCCGCAGTCACTCTCCGATCTACCTTCTCAGTATGCCAGTTTTGCGGATGTCTTCTGCAAACGAGAGGCTGAGACGTTGCCTCCACATCGGAATTATGACTGTCCCATTGAACTGGTTCCCAATGCTTCTCTTCCCCGTGGACGAGTATATCCTCTCTCCTTGCCAGAGACTTTATCGATGTCAGCCTATATCAAGGAGAACTTGGAGAGGGGTTTTATTCGAAAATCTTCCTCCCCGGCCGGGGCAGGATTCTTCTTCGTTAAAAAGAAAGATGGATCTCTCCGACCCTGCATTGATTACCGTGGTCTCAATCAGATCACGGTCAAGAACAAGTACCCGTTGCCACTCATTTCCGAGCTGTTTGATCGCATACGAGGAGCCAACATTGTTTCCAAGCTAGATCTGCGAGGGGCCTATAATCTAACCCGGATTCGCCGGGGTGACGAATGGAAGACGGCATTTAACACCCGCGATGGGCACTACGAATACCGAGTGATGCCCTTCGGACTGTGTAACGCTCCCGCAGTATTTCAGGAGTTCGTTAATGACATCTTCCGAGATCTCCTCTATACATGTGTTGTAGTTTATCTCGATGATATTCTAATCTTCTCCCCAGATCTGATGACCCATCGGAGGCACGTTCGTCAAGTTCTTCTGCGACTAAGAGAGAATCGCTTGTATGCCAAATTAGAGAAATGCACCTTTGAAAAGAGGTCTCTGCCCTTCCTGGGATATGTCATCTCGGATCAAGGCCTTAAGATGGACCCTGAGAAGTTAAAGTCTGTCCTGGAATGGCCACGTCCTCAAGGCCTAAGGGCCATACAGCGGTTCCTTGGTTTCGCCAATTTCTACCGGCAGTTTATTCCGAACTTTTCTTCTCTGACGGCCCCCATCTCTACCCTTACCAAGAAGGGTGTGAACGCCAAGGTGTGGACTCCGGAGGCAGAGTCTGCATTCATTAGCCTCAAGAAAGCCTTCACTTCTGCTTCGATCCTCCATCACCCTGACATATCTCGGCAGTTCTCACTGGAAGTGGACGCTTCTTCTGTTCCAGAGGAGCTCCAAAGGAAAGGCAGTAGTGTGTGGCTACTACTCAAGACTGTTTTCCTCTGCTGAGCGCAATTATTCCATTGGAGATCGGGAGCTACTGGCTATCAAATTGGCCCTGGAGGAGTGGAGACATCTTCTGGAGGGCGCTGCTCACCCCATTCTGATCTTCACCGACCACAAGAATCTCACTTACCTTCAGTCCGCTCAAAGACTGAATCCTCGTCAAGCCAGGTGGTCACTGTTCTTCACCCGTTTCCAATTTCTGCTCCACTACCGTCCCACTGACAAGAACGTGAGGGCCGATGCCCTGTCCAGATCATTCGAAAAGGAAGATACGGTGGAGTCCCTTCAGACGATCATAGACCCATCCTGCGTTGTCACCGCCAATCCTCTGCAGCTTCAAAATATCCCTCCAGGGAGAACTTTTGTTCGGTTGGCAGACAGAAAAAGAATTCTCCGCTGGGGACACAGTTCTAAACTAGCTGGGCACGCCGGTGTCCGTAAGACCCAAGACCTGATCGCTCGTCACTTCTGGTGGCCCACGCTACCTAAGGATGTTCTGGACTTTGTCTCTGCTTGCACGGTGTGTGCCTCTAACAAGGTGGCTCACAGCAAACCGGCCTGCTTCAACCCCTGCCTGTACCCAGTGCCCCCTGGCAGCACATCGCTATGGACTTCGTCACGGACCTTCCTCTCTCAGCAGGATGCAACACCATCTGGGTGGTGGTGGACCGGTTCCCTAAGATGGCACATTTTATCCCGATGATCGGCCTACCCTCTGCTCCTCGACTGGCAAGCTTCTTCATTCAGCACATCTTCCGCTTGCATGGCTTGCCTCTTCACATTGTGTCCGACCGGGGGGTTCAGTTTACCTCCAAGTTCTGGAGAGCCCTCTGTAAACTCCTGGATGTGAGTTTGGACTTTTCCTCTGCCTATCACCCCCAGTCCAATGGGCAAGTTGAGAGGATCAACCAGATCATGGAAAATTATCTCTGCCACTTCATCTCTTCACAGCACGATAACTGGGTACAGCTTCTACCATGGGCGGAGTTTTCTTATAATAACCACACAAGTGAGTCCACCACCTCCACTCCGTTTCACATCGTGTACAGTCAACATCCCAGAGTTCCTCTTTCAGTGTCGACTACATCTCAGGTACCCGTTGCTGACTCTGCATATGGGGACTTCCTGCAAATCTGGCAACAGACCCGGTCCTCTATTTTGCAGGCGGTAGATCGCATGAAGCGTAAGGCAGATACCAAAAGAAGAGAGCCGCCTCAGTATCTTCCTGGGACTAAAGTCTGGCTGTCCTCTCGAAACATTCGCTTGAGGGTGCCTTCATACAAGTTTGCTCCCAGGTTCCTTGGTCCCTTCGAGATCCTGCAACAAATTAACCCTGTTTCCTATAAGCTGCGGCTGCCCCCTACCCTCAGAATCCCTAACTCCTTCCATGTGTCCCTCCTGAAACCAGTGGTCCTGAACCGCTACAGCAAGACCTCTAGTTCTACGGTTGCTTCCAGCGGTCCTTCTGATGTATTCGAGGTAAAGGAGATCCTGGACCGCAAGAGGGTTGGAGGAAGGACTTTCTATCTGGTGGACTGGAGAGGGTTTGGTCCTGAGGAGAGGTCCTGGGAGCCAGACGAGAACCTCAGCGCCCCTACTCTTATTAAAAAGTTCCTCTCTCACTCTGGTCCCAAGAAGAGGGGGCGTAAGAGGGGGGATACTGTAGCGCCCATGGCCGCGGGTTCACTCACCTCCCGACGCCCGCAGCCATGGATCTGTGAGCGCTGACCTCCGTCTCCCTCCTAGGAGATGCCAGCGCTCACTTCCGCTCCGTCCGGCCGGGTCCCGTAGGGTGCGCGCGCCCGCTCTTAAAGGGCCAGCGCGCACATGAAAACAATGTTCATTAACCCACATGATTTCCTGCCCTATAAGAATGCCCCAGCCCTTCTGATTCTTGCCTGAGCGTTGTTAGTCTTTCCCTGTCTGTCTCGCAAATGGTCCCTTAGTGTCTCCCGTTCCAGCTGTTACCCGTGCCCTGTTACCGTTCCTGTATTCCGCATTGTTCCTGTGCCTACCCGTGTTCAAGTGCCATCTGCCACGTCAAGTGCCATCTGCCACGTCAAGTGCCATCTGCCACGTCAAGTGTCATCTGCCACGTCAAGTGTCATCTGCCACGACAAGTGCCATCTGCCACGTCAAGTGCCATCTGCCACGTCAAGTGCCATCTGCTCATCGGATACTGCCCGCCACGTCTGGCGCCACTTTCCGCACCTGCCTTCATCCGTGCTGAAGCCACAGTCACCGTACGGACTATTTCAGGTACCTAAGCATTACTGTCTGCTATCTTACTTTCACATAGACTGTGACCTGGTCAGCTGCCTCCCCCGCTACGGCGGAGCGGCCTAGTGGGTCCACAAACTCAGTGTCCGTGACAAGACGGAAGTCCCTGAAACGTCAGGATGCAGGATTCCTGCCCCTATAGAAGGGAAGGACACTGCTCAAAATGCTCCAATATATGAGATCATGCCCGCAGGGCCCATATGGGACCCCTTTGCAATAAGTGCCTCAGGTATGGCGGGGGGTCAGCTGAGTGATAGGAGTTCCTCTCCTACCTTCTCCATATTTTCGGTGGACTCAAAAATTTAAGGATATGAGAGTCCCAGTGGGTCTCTGGCGACGCTGAGGACTGCTGAGGCCACCTCGGGTAAGATTATAAAGACTGTCTCTCCCTTTTTCTCATGGCTGAGTTATCTGGTCTTTCTTTGAACGTGAGAAGCGTGCATTCACAAACGAGAAGAGATGCCCTTTTTAATTATCTATCTGCTTTTACCGCCACTGTTTTTTTCCTACAGGAATGCTGCATCCCACATCGCACGAGCTATAAAAAATACAAGGAAGACTGGAGACTCGGACCTTCAGTGTGGTCCGGGTCTAACGAATCTAGAGCCACAGGTGTCGCTATTTTATTCACGTTTTAATTGACAGTTTTTATGAAATTTTACCAGGCAGACTTTTAATGGTTAAAGCTTTTATAAACGGTATTAGATGGCAGTTTTTTTAAATTTCTATGGGTCCACGGACAAAAACGAAAGAGCTAGAATGCTAGGAATTTTACCCTTTTTATTAACGATTCAGAGCCACTGGTTTTAGCAGGTGAATTTAATTGTATTTTAAAGGGGGAACGCCGGTTCTCTAACTCAGTAAGTAGAAACTACGATAAAACCTCTACATTATTAAAAAAAATTGTTACTGAATTTAGACTTACTGATGTTTTTAAAAAATGCAATAGTGACTTATCTGAAGAGGCCGGCGTCACCTGGAGCAGCGTGAATTGTAGCTCTTATCAAGTACTGCCTTTTAAATGTGATATTAATTCTAATGTGTTTTCAGATCATAAATTATTGTATTTTAAAGATCCGCAAATTTTATCTGATTTTATCACCTTTTATAAAGGCTGCAGACGGGTAAGACATTCTAACATGTCCATAGTCTCTTGGTGGGAGAAGATGAAAATAAAAATTAGAGTCTATTTTATTAAAATTGGGAGGATGAAAGCAAGAGAAAAACATGAATTTTATGCAAATTTGAATACCCGTCTGCAGACCCAATACAAATTCAGAGAACAGAGTATGCAGGTGGAGAAGGAAATTATGGAAATTAGGAAGTAGATGAGATCTCCCAGTGCCTGGAGCAGAGAGGTAAGGAAATTGTCTTCCGTTCCATAATAAAACACCTCAAGGAAAATGAGACCTGCTCCAGGTACTTTTTTAAGAAAATAAACGATAAGCATATCCTGTTAGAAAATATTGATGGTGAGACAGACACACAGAATATTTGAAAAAAGGTGCATAGTTTTTCTGCGGATCTTTTTAACCAGTTCAGGACCGGGCTATTTTGCGCCTTCAGGACCAGACACCGTTTAGCCCTTTTTAGCATGTGTTCGTTAAATGGCTATAACTTTTTTATTTGTTGGGCTAACGACGTGATTTTTGCGACGTTTTTTCCGTAGACAATGCAGGTTTCTTTTTTTATCATTTTAATACACACCTTTTTTGCTATTTTAGAATTTTTATTCATAAAGTTTGAAAATAATAGTAAAAAAATAAGCGTTTTTACGTTTCAGCTTTTTTTTTTGTTTGGTAATAACATAGTTTTACCCTAAAATAGACCTTTTATTTGTGATCGTCATTGTCTACTGTAAATTTTAATATATTACATGTCTATATTAGGGTAATTGGGTCAGCTCTAGCGTTACAACGATGATTGGCGGGGGGGGGGGTACGTTTTTTTTGGGGGTGGGTATTTTATGTGTATTACATTTTGTTTTGCACTTTACTATTTTTTTATAACTATGGTCTGTCCCCTCAAAGGTCAAAAAAGACCTTTGGGGAACTTTATATATTTTTTTTCTTTCTTATACACCAGTCTTTCCCCCTGTAACTGGAGCTGCACAGCAGCTCCAGTTACAGGGGAAATCAGCCCTCTCATAGTGACGATTGTCACTAATAGGGCTGTGCTGGGTCTTGTAGGACTCAACATCAGTCTCTCAGTAACGGCACCCGTCGATCATGTGACCAGTCACATGATCACCGGGCGGAATAAAGACAGTGGCGCGGCCGCTGCCTCTATTCCTATACACAGCGTTCATTGAGCGCTGTGTAAAAAGACATCGGAGAAGACAGAAGCAGCGAAAGCTGCTTCTATCCTCTCCTCAGGGTCCCCGGCAGTCACTGACAGCCGGAGACCTGACATTCAGCTGCCCGATCGCGCGGGCAGCAAGTTAGAACCCGAGCCGTAAAAAGTCCATGGCTCGGATTTTAAGGACCCTGACCGCTGGCCGTAAAAACACAGCCAGTGGTCGGGAACCAGTTAATATTAAAAATATTAATATTGATTTTATGAATGACTCATTGAAGGAGGTTGACACTGTTTTAGATCCTGTTTCACAAGAATTTTTATTGCAGGAGATCTCAGAACAGGAGATTTTAGATACCATCAAAAGTTTTTAAACAGGTAAAGTCCCTGGCCCTGACGGTATACCCATAGAGTTTTATGTCACATTTTATGGTGTTTTAAAGGAGGATATCTACTCCCTTTTTACACAAGTTTTTAGATCAAAAGCCCTCCCGGGGTCCTGGAAGAAAGGCGAAGTGTCCCTAATACATAAAAAGGGGGACAAAACTGGAGGCCTATCACTTTGCTGAATTGCGATTATAAAATCATGGCGAAAATATGCGCAAATAGATTGAAAGCAGTGATAGGCCAAATTATACATTCAAACCAGGTGTGTGGGATACCCGGGAGGAGCATATGGAACAATTTTAATCTTTTAAAGGATGTGATCAATGACACAAAAGAAAGAAAAGGAAAACTGGCAGTATTATCCATTGACTTTGAAAAAGCCTTTGATAGAGTGTTACATTTTATCTTTTTAAGGTTTTAGAAAAGATGGGTATACCAGAAGGTTTTATACAGTCTCTGAAGGCCTTTTATGAGAATTGAACGAGCAAGATTTTGGTAAAGGGTTTTAAGACACAGGATGTCCTTTTAAACTCCGGAGTGAAGCAGGGGTGTCCCTTATCCCCACTACTTTTTATATGTGCGATCGAGTCTCTACTCTGCAGACTAAGAAAAGACAAGCGGATATGCGGAGTCCCCCTGCCGGGCGGGGGGGACTAGAGGCAAAAGTAGTGGGGTACATGGATGATGTGGCGGTACTATGTGGGGACACCCCATCACTACAGAAGTCTTTTAGACAAATTTATCAATTTTGTTGCTCCTCCGGTTTTAAAGTTAATTTTAATAAAAGCAATATTTTAAATATCGGCAAAACGATTTTACAGGACATTCCAGTCCCTGTGTCGGAGTCTGTACAGATTTTAGGTGTCTCCTTCAATGAGTTAAACAATGGTTTTATCAGTTGGGACTTGGTGGCACAAAAGGTAAATAAGAAAATTTGCATGTGGAATGTAAGGAAATTAACAATGGAGGGAAAAGTTTTAATTACCAAAATGGTGATTTTACCGATTTTATTGTATTTAAGCACGGTATTCCCTCCCCCTGATATTATACTAAAAAAGATTAATAAAGCATGTTTCACGTTTTTATGGAACTCCAGAATGGAAAAACTCAGGAGAGAGAAGGTGATTTTACCAAAGCTAATGGGTGGTAAGGATTTTCCAGATATTAAAGGAACAGTGTCATCACAATTTTTTTTTTAATATGGTAAAGATGTTAGTGCTTTATTAAAAACGTTTATATTTATTTGTGTGTTTGTGTTTTACTTTTTCTTATTTTTACACTTTTTCTTCCCTATGGGGGCTGCCATTTTTTGTTTCATACAGACATGGAATACGGCAGCCACAGTCCCATAGGGACTGCGAACGGGTCCCGTCCCATCCACTTCTGTGTACGCCGTCTGTGTGGGAACTGCGCATGCGCCGCTCCCACACAGTCCAATTTGAAATGCGCGCCGTCCGGCGCCATTTTGCTGTGGACCGGAAGTCGCGGCCGGACAGTAAGATTACTACTTCCGGTCGCGGCTTCTGGACTTGTGCACTTGGACCAGCGGCAGCAGACGGAGCGGACGGGCCGGAGGGAGCCGCGGCGGCAAGAGCAGGTAAGAGATTTCTATGTATATTCGTGTTTGTGTACGTTTACTACTGTATGTAAACCTACTACACTGTGTGTTAGCTCAAAAAATGGCGACACACAGTGTAGGAGGTTAGACCGTTCAAACCCCTCGTTTATCCCGGCACTAGCCAGGATAAAGGAGGGGGGGGATGCTGAGAGCTCACTAGAGCGAGGGCTTTTTACCCAATTTTGCAATGCTGCAATTTTGGGAATAGCTCCATCTAGTGACCAGCAATGGGAAATATTATAAATTAGAATCTAATTTATAATACTTCCTGACTCGTGAAAAAAATAAAAAAAATTTGAACAATGTTTAATCACCTACACACAATGCTTAATTAAAAAAAAACAACATGTTTTTCTGGCAACACATTCCCTTTAAGGCCTTTCTCTTAATCAAGTTTTTTACCTCATTTCTTAACGCTGTATTTAAGGATCACTACTGGTCATATTTTATTCGTTTTTACGCTGTATTTTTTATGAGACTAAATAAATGGTTTTCCATAGTTTTAAGCTCGCCATATGCTTTTAACCTTCCTGACCAGTACAAGATTTTAGAAAAATTAGTGAACCTTTTTAACCTGAAAGGGAAAGTTTTAGCAGACGTGAAAAAGAATAAATATATTTTAAAAACTATTAAAGAGAATGTTTTAGTTGCCCCCATTAGCAATTTTAGCGAAAACAAATGTAAGAACATCTGGAGCATGGTCAATGCTAATTTTATTTTTAATTCACAGAAAGATCTGGCCTGGAGCTGCGCCCACGAGTGTCTTCCATGCCGGACATTCCAGCATCGGAGGAGACTGACCAACTCCGGCTGCGTGTCCAAGGGGAGGATGTCATGACGATGAGACAGTCTATCATCTTTTCTGGAACAGTTTTTTTGCACAACATGTTTGGACAAAAATCCTCCCCTTAATGAAGAAGATAACTGGACTAAAGAGACTCACAAGTGACGGCGTTTTTTTATGGATGTCTAGAAGGCCCAACAAGGACGCAGAAAATTATGGCATGGAAGATCACTAACTGCGTTAAATCAGCTCTGTGGGCGGCCAGAAATATTTTATTATTGAAACATGAAGTCTTATCTGTGAATGATGTTTTAAGAATTTGTTTTAGCGAAATGCATAAATATTATCTTTTAGACAAGAAACTCTCTCCTCTTTTATGTAGGAGTGAATGGAGTTCCATAATTTGATGCCACCAAGTGCCCTTTTATAAATTGTTTTGGTTTTATCTGACAATTTGTATTTTTTGTATGAACCATTGTAAAATTCGTGTCATTTTATTGTGAAAAAGTATTTATTTTTTGTAAAACTTTGAAAAATTTTAAATAAAATGGTTACCTCCTTAGTTGGGGTAGTCAACTTAGCTGTTTACTTGTAGTCAGTACTGCCTTGGTCTTGGTTGGGAGGTGCTCCGGTACCCTCTCTCTCGGCCTCAGGGGATCGTCCAGGTTCGCCTGGACTTCACCCCCGTACTGCTATTTGGGAGAGAGGCTTAGTCCGGAGCAACGGGTTGCGATCCATATACCCCCATGTAGGTTTCGGCCGAAAAGGGGAGTTGCGTCCGACGTTGCGCCTACTAGTGAGTAGCGTAACAATTCCAAAACCTTACTCACCGTGGATGAGGATCCAGGTGAGATACCAGCTTATGCCCGGATTAAAAACATTATTAGTGTAATTCTATCGGAGGAGAAGGCGACGACCTGCGGCTTAAAATTTGTGGTGGAGACCGTACTTGTTGGTATCTTCAATATCCAGAAGCGAGAAATTTTGGCGGTGCAGGATTACCCAAGAAGGAGGATATATGACAATACTTTTATACAGAATGGAGTATTCCAAGATCTGCTGGCGGCTTATACGGTGAAAAATGACCCGAGACTGGACGGTGTTGATTTTTATGAGCACGTTTTGGACATCACTAAAATGATAGTTATAAAGATGTACTGCCCTTTTACCGACTTAAAAGAAGTGATGTCCTTTTTATTCCCCTATTTTAAAACAGCGAAATGCATTGGCAAAGTCATGAATGAGGGTTGGTGTATGGACCTCAAAGTGGAGATTTGTTGTAACATGTTATAAAGATGCAAATTTTACAGGAGGGATAATGTTGCCGCCAGCACGTTTTAAAATAGGTGATATGGCCGGACACTTTTATTTTTCAGGGATGCCTCCATTCTGTAGGAAGTGCCAAAAGTACGGTCACACCAAGGAGTCTTGTGACAGCACCTGTAGGAACTGCGGCAGCTCTGAGCACGAGACCAAAACTTGCCCTCTGGGGAAAAGGTGCCGTTTTTGCAGCCGAGTTGGTCACCTCTATGCTACTTGTCCCCACAGATCTAAGGAGTTGGAACAACCTGAGGACCGGCCAAGGCGTCCCGAGCGGCCCGCAGGCCAGATCACCCCTGTACAAGGAGATGAACCCCAAGGAGGTGAGCAAGATGAGATGGATACCTCCAGCAAACCCCCCCCCCAAAACAGGTGACCCTAAAGAGCAGAGGCGAGAAAAACGCAGAGCCAGTGATCAGCGGACGAAAGAGCCCCCCCCCAGGACACTGGGGCAAAGGGTAGTTCGGATGAAGCTGATCCTACTGGCCAGCAAGAGATGCTGGGTCAGCCTGTACCTGTGGTAGAGGTCCCGGGCGGAGCGGCAGCGCTGACCAAGAGACGTAGGGCGTACTCGGAGGTGGCAGCAGGGGTGCCAATGGGAGTACCTGCCAGGCTGAAGGCAGGGAAACCAGTTAACTTGAAGAGGA